>NW_018172482.1:0-222 GCF_001263595.1 Phalaenopsis equestris
TTTTTTTTGTAGCCGGAAGATGTATTGTTTTGATCTTGTCGCTTCAATGCCTAATAGTTACTTTAGACGTCCCATGCTTGTCTCAAATTTAGTAGCCAATTAGTTTTTCAGACTAAAAGATGTCTTTTATGATGATCATTTCAGATGCTAAACTAATCAAGGCAATTATGTTTCTTTTTTATCCGTTTTTGGAAGAGTGGGAACCACGTTACTTTGTTGAAA
>NW_018172483.1:0-222 GCF_001263595.1 Phalaenopsis equestris
CATTGATTCAAATTGTTCATTTTCCTCATTTTCTTTAAGAGACACTATGAACTGTGGTTCTTTTGTCTTTTCTTTTTCTTTTCAGATTCTAGGTAAATCTTGAACTTTGGTGATTTCTTTTTATCAAACACTGAATTCCTTCTTTTTCACCTTCGACCTCGGCCTCTACCTTGGGCATGACTTTAAATAGACTCTTATGTACTAAAGAAGAGATTTCATCAA
>NW_018172484.1:0-222 GCF_001263595.1 Phalaenopsis equestris
CACTTTATAGAAACAGAACTTCAAAATTATCACAAAAAGTGTAAACTTTACAATAAGAAGATGCTCAGCCTCTAACTTTTTTTTAATGCCCTGCCCTTTTAATAGTCACTGATATTTGAGCATATATGATTGCATTATTGTGTATGTTTTTGTCTGTCTCTACAAAGCTAAGTAAGGTTGGTGATATAATACATTTGATTATTTAATTTTGAGCACCTAAAC
>NW_018172485.1:0-222 GCF_001263595.1 Phalaenopsis equestris
GATAACTATCTTAATTATAAAATAATAATAATAATTAAAAAAAGAAACCCCACGTCAACTTCTTTACCTAAAGGTATCGGCCCCCCAAAAAGGTGATTCGAATCAACGAGTCAAAATTTTGGATCGATTTTTTTCGAGCCAATTTAAACTCAGTCCGGCCCGACTTGAAATAGAATCACTAAAAATAAGTGAATAATAATGTTATGACTGTGAATTTAACGA
>NW_018172486.1:0-222 GCF_001263595.1 Phalaenopsis equestris
GGATTTATGTCGCACTAGGCGGACAACCTAGAAGTTCTATGGTTTATTATTCAATTCTAAAAAACGGTTTAACTGGTGTATACATCTTTTGTTGTTGAAGATGATCATGTTGCCTACAATGCTAGCTCTAAGCTCCTCATCGTGGCGAGCTTAAGCTTTTTAGTGTGTCAAGTCATGATGTCAAATTAAATGTTTCCTAAAGTTATGGTTATTTAAATATTA
>NW_018172487.1:0-222 GCF_001263595.1 Phalaenopsis equestris
TGAAATATATCATAAATACAAACTTCTAAAGCTTCAAGTTTAAACTTGTGCAATAAATTTTGTAACTTTAGGCGTGCATTAGAGAGACGCATGCAACACAGCACAAGGCTTTAGCCTAACGTGGAAAAAAAAGTTTGTGCCTCAAACCAATGAAGAGTTGCTTGAGACATTTTTAAAGAGGTGTACACCTCTATTTTCATGGTCCTAAATAAATAAAAAAAA
>NW_018172488.1:0-222 GCF_001263595.1 Phalaenopsis equestris
GGTCCCCGCACTGAGCAAATTGGTTCATTGTCTACTGTACGGTAAAACAATGCCTTGACTAATTTAAACTAAGTTTAAAACTAACAACCTTTCTTACTTTTTAGTCATTCAACACCTAAAACATTAAATTAACCTAATCAAATCAAATCAATACAAATTAAATCAAATCAACAACAAAGTAGCCAAGCAAGACATGAATTAAAATATTGAAGTTCAAATAAA
>NW_018172489.1:0-222 GCF_001263595.1 Phalaenopsis equestris
AAAATGTGTCTTTAAGCTCTGTCGCGTGGGACTCCACCCCCAGACCACGATCAAACCAGCCCCGCTGCAGGTCAATGAGGGTGAAGCGAGGTTCTCTCGAGACAAAGGCCTTGGGACCTTCGTCCTGCATCGGATTCCATTCATCATTACCTCAGGGGAGCGAAGCCAAAGGCGAGTCAGTGCCACCCGTCGGCTCCTTCTCCTTCCTTCGACAAGGCTTCC
>NW_018172490.1:0-222 GCF_001263595.1 Phalaenopsis equestris
AAAAATTAAAAAAAATTCAGAAAATTATGAAAATTAGTTTGGAGTGTTTCTTGTGACCAGAGGAATTCAAGAAAAATAAAATTGATGTTAAAATAAGAAGTTCATTTTTGGGCTTTTCTTCAATTTAAAAAAATTAAATATCAAAAAAATTCAAAAATGCACCAATATGTCACAAATTATTACCTAATCACTTAGGACCACTTAAAATATTTTTCCTAATTT
>NW_018172491.1:0-222 GCF_001263595.1 Phalaenopsis equestris
TGGAATTATTTTGTTGTACTTTCGTTTGAATATTTTATTTTAGTTTTCTTGAATCAGTGTGATCATATTTCATGGTATGATTTTGATTTCAAATTGATCGAAACTCTAGTAGAAGTATAGGATTTTCATCCCAACAATACATATAGGAGAGCGGGATTGAAATTTGGATGGAATATTATGCTTGGTGAGAAGTTGGTATATGACTATAGTAGGGTGACCAAG
>NW_018172492.1:0-222 GCF_001263595.1 Phalaenopsis equestris
ATCAATGATGCTCTTAGTGAGAGTTGACCTCATTGGTGGTTATTGCAATAAATGGTAGATTTGAGGTTGTTAGCAACTTTAAAATTGATGTGGAAAAGAAGAGATCAGAAAACACAGAGAGAAGTTATTTTATTTTATTCATTGTTTTCTTAATACTCCCAATAAAGCGTATTTATAGAATTACATGAACTCCTAAAGGCACGTTAGCTATAAATTAAATCC
>NW_018172493.1:0-222 GCF_001263595.1 Phalaenopsis equestris
AGAATGTTGTGGTATGTATGCAACTGCACCTATAAATAATTTTTAAAAAATGCCATTAAAATTTTTGGATGATATGATGCAAGGGATATAAGATGCGCTAAAATAAGCTTTATGGTTATCCGCTACCTTTCAAAAAGAGATTAAGGTATTTGTTTTTATTTATTCCATTAAAATTGGATCACACATTTGGTAATCAGTAGTAGGATTCTAATACGATCCAAT
>NW_018172494.1:0-222 GCF_001263595.1 Phalaenopsis equestris
AGTGCTAATTTGTAGGATCTCCCACTACATGTCTAAAACAATTAGAAAATTGCATCCCAAATTACACACACACACACACATATTTTAATATGGTTTTACTTGTTAATTATGATTTGAAATAAGTTATCCACTATAACATCATTGTTATATTGCTTTTATAAGAATCATTTGTTAAAGAGCATCATGATTTATAATGTCTTCACTAATAAATGGGAGACGAGA
>NW_018172495.1:0-222 GCF_001263595.1 Phalaenopsis equestris
TGGTCGGGTGATTCAGTTGATTTGGGTTAACTCGAGTTAGGTTGGTTGGCTCCGTAGTTTAGTTAATTTAGGTTAAGATGAGCTATGTCAGGTTGGCCTGGTGTTTTAGTTGATTTAGGTTAGCAACAGTAAGGTTAGGCTAACTTATTGTTTCAGTTTATTTGGTTTAACTAAAATTAAAATTCAGTTAATTTTGATTAACCTGTGTTAGTTCCGGTTGAC
>NW_018172496.1:0-222 GCF_001263595.1 Phalaenopsis equestris
CTTGGAAAACAAATAAATTTTTTTAGTCTCACAAAGATGATGGTTAAGGCATGGAGGAGTGCAGACTCCTTCGAAGCTCAATTGAAGAATTCATTCAAGCCAAAAAACTCAAAGTGTTTGCCCAAGGGATGCAAGTAGGAGAAAGCTGATCTTGATTTTTTATATGTAAGGAATTATGAAGTTGACATACTACAAAACCAAAAACTTGATCCTTATATGAAA
>NW_018172497.1:0-222 GCF_001263595.1 Phalaenopsis equestris
TGATTTATAATTGATATTAATGAATGATTAAATTGTGCTAGTTATAATTTTTCTTATGCTATTTCAGAAATATGGAAAATCAGGGGGAATAAGCTAGAGATGATATTGTAGAAGTCACAAATTACTACGAATACAAATGCATTTATTGAAATGATGATTGCAATAACACAGTTGATTAAGAACTCTCAGACTCAGTATAATTTCAGTGGTGGAGGTCAGATA
>NW_018172498.1:0-222 GCF_001263595.1 Phalaenopsis equestris
CATTGTAAGTATTTGTATATACTACTGAGTGGTAGTGAAGTTGATTTAACAACTCATACTTAACTTCAAATAATTCTGCAGATTAAACATTTCTGGAATGATGCTGGTCACGCTTTCGATTTTGATATGAGAAAATGGCCGGTACATATGGTTAGGGGCATACCAGTACAAAGCAACAGTAATGACTGCAGAATATTAGTATGTAAATATATGGAAGTACTC
>NW_018172499.1:0-222 GCF_001263595.1 Phalaenopsis equestris
ACATGTCATATTACTCTTGTTTTCTACCTGCTACTGCTCTTTCTATACAACATATTATACCATTTCTGTTCATACCTGCTACCGTACTGTATAACATGTCATACTATTTCTATTTTCTACTTGCTACTGTTCTTCCTGTATAAAACGTTATATTGTTTCTATTTCTACTTGTTATTGTTCTACATGTATTCTCCTGTTTGTTCCTGCATTACACATTTTATA
>NW_018172500.1:0-222 GCF_001263595.1 Phalaenopsis equestris
AAATTTGTTTGTTCGTGTTCGATCGTTAACTTAGCGAACGAGAGGAACACAAGCTTCTTAACGAGCCGAACACGAGTTCTTTACCTTGGGCAGAATTCTGAGAACTAAAATTAAAGCATAAAATATTTTTTTAATAAATAAATTATACATGAATGAAATTGACAAAGAGTGAGAAAACTTCAATAGCTATTTTCAATGTTGATTGCAAAACCAATTTGACCT
>NW_018172501.1:0-222 GCF_001263595.1 Phalaenopsis equestris
ATGAAACATAACCGCATGTGGCCATCCAAGCTATTTCAAAGAGATGCACCATGTATCAAACAAATTCTGTTGCCAACAAATTCTTTTCCCAACACTTTTCCCAACATAGCTTATAAACATAGCCCATAACTCCCAACAAATTATTTTTCATACTTAAACAAAATACAAAAGGTTGCGGTTGCCCTGAAAGAAGGATCATCCAAGCTACTTCAAATAGAGGCA
>NW_018172502.1:0-222 GCF_001263595.1 Phalaenopsis equestris
CCAGACCACCCTTGCATAGACTTTGATCAACACCCCAAGTCAGCCTCAATCAATTTCATACCTAGGCATATCACCACAACCCAAGGCTTCATCTAGGAGCTTCCTAGACTCAACTCAAGCTTCTTGAAGTACCCAATCGAGGCCACAACACTTAGGCAAAAGGTATCAAATTCTCCCTTCAAACCAAGCCTATTTTTATTCTTCATGGGTATAGACTCGATT
>NW_018172503.1:0-222 GCF_001263595.1 Phalaenopsis equestris
ATATATATTGTTGAGTGGCAGAGAATTCAAGAGAAACATTTTAGTATTGCACAAAAATCAAGGACACATACATAAAAGAAAAGATGATAGAGGGAACGTCAATGGTTTTACATGGAAAACCCGAAGGGGCAAAAACTATGGGACTTGATCAAGTTGAAATGGTTAAACTATGCTGATATAAGTTATAAAACTATACCAACTCATAAATAGCTGGAAACACTA
>NW_018172504.1:0-222 GCF_001263595.1 Phalaenopsis equestris
AATTTCCTTGGGGAAACTTTATTCATTTGCTTCTAGAGACTTTCCAAGAACTCCACAGCTCAATCCTATTGTTTTCCCCCTCTGGTCCCACTGTGAGAGATCAATTATGAGTTCAAAAATTTAGCCCAAACTAGGAAATATTTCCTCACACCTCCAAAGTCCACAAAAGTTCAATTATCTATGTCCACACCATCTCTAGAGTGAGAGGAGTTGATTCCCCAC
>NW_018172505.1:0-222 GCF_001263595.1 Phalaenopsis equestris
AATTTGGGCGTAGATACATGATATATGATATACATATTAGATTAAATATTGGATTTATTTCTTATTTTTTTCACAACAAAAAAAATACTTAAAATAAAATAATTTGCAAGTTAGTAATATGTATATAAATATAATTTGAATTTTCTTTATTTATTAAACAAAGTGAAAAACTTTTTGTTCTTAATAATAATAAACACATTTAAAATTTAGTACCATCTTACA
>NW_018172506.1:0-222 GCF_001263595.1 Phalaenopsis equestris
TGTTTGAAGCATGAGGGGTTAAGAGGTAGAAACCAATTTGTCTCTTTTTTACAACAAGGGTAAAATTGTAATTTTTTATGAATTATTATGATTTGGAAGTTAGCTTAATTGGATGATCATAAGCTAGTGGGATTGAGTTAGGAAGATAATAACTTATTCATCTAAAGCCCCTTAATTGGTGATTAAAATGATAAGCATGATTTTTAATTAGAATTAAATCCA
>NW_018172507.1:0-222 GCF_001263595.1 Phalaenopsis equestris
TTATTATTATTATTATTATTATTATTATTATAGTTCGCCCAATCCTTATTTGTTAACATTTCTGGCTAATAACCAAACCTTGTTTTCTTACTATTATACTACCCAAATCTTTCATACCACATACCACTATTTTAACTTATAAAATTTAAAATACAAATACTAATGCAGAGGTAAAAAAACATATCTATAAGAATTGAAGCATAGGTGTTAGATATTTAAGTA
>NW_018172508.1:0-222 GCF_001263595.1 Phalaenopsis equestris
GAAAATTTTCGTTTGATTGAGCAGTGTGTGGGGGGATTTGCAAGAACGATAACTTTTTGTCTTTTTGGACCATGGAGGACCTTCTCCGTTCCGTCAACGCGCCTTCCAAAAGAACTTCATTGAACGACAATATTGAAGCCTCTTTTCATGCGAAAGCCGTTTGTTTTCCTACATTTTGCACCAAAGAGTAGTCGGTGCAAAGCTTATGTCTAATTTGAGCTT
>NW_018172509.1:0-222 GCF_001263595.1 Phalaenopsis equestris
CTTTAGTTTTATAATAATTATTCTTTAGTTTTTTTAGAGAAAATCAATTTTTTCAATGTGAAATTAATAAACAATATTATAATGTGGCTACAATTTCTTTAAGAGTTTAATATATTTACTAAATTCTAATAGGTTTAGTATTTTATAAACCTCTATGATAAATTTTGTAGATAAAATTATATTTTTATTCATTTATTTAACCTATATATTTAGTATAAGTTT
>NW_018172510.1:0-222 GCF_001263595.1 Phalaenopsis equestris
GATCCGTCAGCTCTGAAAGAGACTACGAGATGCGATCTGTTGGCTTCAAACAAAGATGATGAGACGCGAGACTTCAAAGTCGCGAGCCGACGACGCCGGAGAGACGACGCCGGAGAAATGATCTTTGATAAGGGTTGCTAGGGTCCGACATGGGTCAAAACCTTAGCAGAGCCAAGCGTGGGAGACGACATTTTTGATATATATGTTTATATATATATATAT
>NW_018172511.1:0-222 GCF_001263595.1 Phalaenopsis equestris
GGTACAAACCTCTAAAGATGCTCTAAGATCTTTTTTTATAACCAAATGCTTGGATTTGGTAAGAAAATTCTTTCAAAAAAAGATTTTTAGCTTTGTCGGCATGGCCACACCCATGATTTCGATTGGGTGGTGTGGTCACACTAGATCCAGAAGTGGTAACATCAGAACATTGAAAGAGCATCATGGTCATGCCCATTCGGGCATGGTCACACTAAAGACATC
>NW_018172512.1:0-222 GCF_001263595.1 Phalaenopsis equestris
GGGTTGGGGATATTACAGTTAAGCTTCTCCCCATTACTCACCCACTTATCTAGCCAAAAGTTTACTTGCCCTTCTCCCAGCCCCCACATAAGGAAATCTTCAACTTAATTTTTGATGGTCAGCATCTTGGATCAAAGCCTTGAATCTCACAATTTCTTAATAACCAGAGTGGGATGCACAAACCTGCAGTATTTTCCCATCATAAATTTGGCCCAAAGGCTA
>NW_018172513.1:0-222 GCF_001263595.1 Phalaenopsis equestris
TTCATAAATGTAATCCTAAAAAGGAAAGTATATATTTAACAACCATTAAACTTTAAAGTAATATAAAGTTCTAAAGTTAAAAAAGACTCTACGGGCACCAAAAGTATATAGTAACTGGATATATAAATAATTATACAAAAAAAAACTTCATTAAATATCCTTATGAGCACATTTGTTTGTACATCAATGACTTAATCTTCACTAGAAATATTCTAAGCATGT
>NW_018172514.1:0-222 GCF_001263595.1 Phalaenopsis equestris
TAATATAATTATTTTTGTACAAAAATACAAGGTTTATTTAAAAAATCCATTTTTATAGCTAAATTCAAAAAAATAATTTTGATATTTTTATAGTGGATAGACATGATTTTTACGGATAGTGGGAAACTGATTTTGTTAAATTTTAATAAGTATTTAATTTATAAAAATTAACACAATATATTCACATTTAATTATATATAGAAATTCACAAGGTAATTCAAA
>NW_018172515.1:0-222 GCF_001263595.1 Phalaenopsis equestris
TTTTTTTAGTACTTTCAAGAAAGCAATGCATTTATTGCCGAATTTGAAAATGAATTACTAAGTGCTGCTATTTGGCCTGTCAGCTCTAGCATGTCCTTGGTATTCCAGGGGGAAGACATATCCAAGAGTGTCTTTACTTTCTTAGGATTAGCTTTTATTCTTTTGGGCGTCAGAAGATACCCTAAAAACTTCCTGATTGAAGCTTCAAATGTGCATTTTAGC
>NW_018172516.1:0-222 GCF_001263595.1 Phalaenopsis equestris
AAAAAAAAAAAACTGATCTTTGTTAATTCTTTTCTGAAATGCAGTATAATTAATCATACGCCGAAGCTACCCAAAACAACATCAAGAGTACATCCATAATGAAGCTGTAACCTTCTATTTCATGTCCTCCTTGCTCTGGCGTAGTGAAAAAGTAGAAAACATCTGTCTGTCCTCTGAGGTTGTCTTTGTGATCAAGCTAACCTCTTAAGCCATGCTCCGGGA
>NW_018172517.1:0-222 GCF_001263595.1 Phalaenopsis equestris
CCAAGACAGAAATGGGTAAAGCATGCCAACGGAAGGAAGGCAATTTGATCCAAGAGGGACATGGACACGTTACCGATATATGCATATAATATTTCCTGATCAATAAGGAGTGAAAAGCTTTTCCCAAGTGAAGTTGCCAGGAGCTGTTGGCACTATTTTGGGTCGTGGAGTTTCCTGTTAGAATCTTTCAGTCGCCGGAATCAAAATCTCGTCGCCCGCTTC
>NW_018172518.1:0-222 GCF_001263595.1 Phalaenopsis equestris
TTTTTTATTTTTAATTTTTTTAATTGTTCTTTCTAATTCAGAATCGTAAGCCACAATTCTTATGGATAATGAACTACGCATACAATACTATAAAACAAATAAAATAAAGTAAATTAAAATAAAAATTAAAATAAAAACACAGAAACAAGAATTTTTATATAAAAACAACACTGCAATATCCCTAAAAAAAATCTTAAAGTTTAAATAAAACTTACTAAAAAT
>NW_018172519.1:0-222 GCF_001263595.1 Phalaenopsis equestris
TGTGTTTCCGCCATACCCACTACCACCACCTACGCCGCTACCACCTCCATATCCACCTCCATTATCCCCACCATATCCGCTACCACCGCCACCACCATTGCCGCCACCTCCTCCATATCCTTCACCATGATTCCCACCGGCACCGTACCCTCCACCCCCACCGACCCCTCCTCCATTGCCATAGCCAACACCATGATCGCCGCCATCTCCATAACCTCCGCC
>NW_018172520.1:0-222 GCF_001263595.1 Phalaenopsis equestris
TTGTTACTTAGCCTATTAGGACATGGATATCACACTCCAACAACTTGTCTTCTTCCCTCATCTTTTTTTTGAACTAATGGATCGACGCATTAATCGATTATATGATCAAATCATTGAGAATTTGATAAATATGAAGATCATGGTTGGGGTTTTTAAGTGATAATTTAAAAAATAGGTAAAAGATTGTGCTAAATTTGTAAATAGCAATGTTTGAGAGTGCTA
>NW_018172521.1:0-222 GCF_001263595.1 Phalaenopsis equestris
TTTTTTTTTTTTGTTTGACCGATTTTGTAAGATTTTATCGCGTATTTCGGTCTGTTGGTTGGCATTCTTGATATATGACCCCTTAACTCTGGGGTATAAATACACAGTTGGCCTTAAGAAGATGGTACTCAAATTATTAGGCAAATTAGGGATGGCTGGATGCTCGTATAATAGTCTCTGACCATTCTTTTTTTGATATATATATATATATATATATATATA
>NW_018172522.1:0-222 GCF_001263595.1 Phalaenopsis equestris
TAACTTAGATTAAACCTAACATTACAAATTAGATCTAAAATTTTCATATATAAAAAAATATTTTACATTTTAAACATACCTTTAAGGGAAGAAATCACGAACTAGCTTAGCTAACTCCGTCTTTTGATTATCGTGTTCATGAGCATGCTTGATCACACTACTTTTCACATCAACTCGAGCCCCACCATGAGCTCGCACTTTCTCTCCTACCCGACTCTCCTT
>NW_018172523.1:0-222 GCF_001263595.1 Phalaenopsis equestris
ATATATATATATATACTATGATATTGCTCCCAATTAAGTCCTACTTTACCTTGCCCATCAACTCTCTCAAAACCTTGTTCGATGGGTTCAATGGTTATTGATTGGGTGCTTGAGAACTGACGCATAATGCGATCTAGAAGGTGTCATGACATACTTCTTGTTTATTATTGGAACATGTGCAGTCCAAATTTCCATACTCTCAAAATAAATGTTATGTAATAA
>NW_018172524.1:0-222 GCF_001263595.1 Phalaenopsis equestris
TTGTTCTGCTGCCTTATTTTAGTATTGTATTACTAGAACATTTAAGAAGATATTATATCACTGAAAATTCATCAGCCAATGCTTTATTTATTTCCTACCTAAAGAATAATTAGGCCTGGTTGTTTTTGAATCCTTCTGCTCGGCATATGGAACATTTTCGTTGTATCTATAGTGTGCTCTTGTATGCAGCTATATTCCATTTATTCTTGAACATGAGATCAT
>NW_018172525.1:0-222 GCF_001263595.1 Phalaenopsis equestris
CAACCACGCTAAACCTAATAACTTCTGTCTCCCACGTCTCTGCCTCTATCGTGTCCCCATTGCACTCCAAAAAATTATTTTGTCAGGACTCATAATGTACAGAACCATTCGGAGTCCAATGAAATCACGTTAAGTAGCGGTGACAGAAAAAAAATAAAATTTGCCCTATAATATAAGAAAATATTCCTCCCGTGTTATTCAAGTGTTATTGTTTGTTATTCA
>NW_018172526.1:0-222 GCF_001263595.1 Phalaenopsis equestris
TGAGAAAGAAAGCAGAGTTTTCTGGAAGGAAAAAAGAGCTTTTCTGGAAAGCGAAAACGGAGCTTTCCTGAGAAGAAAAGTGAAGCTTTTCTGGAAGGAATAAGGAGCTTTTCAAGAAAACGGAGGCGGAGCTTTTCGGGAAGGAAATGGGAGCTTTTCCTGGAAGTTGAAGGAAAAGGATTTTTGGGAAAGTTTAATTAAGAAAAATTTAATTAAGGAAAA
>NW_018172527.1:0-222 GCF_001263595.1 Phalaenopsis equestris
TCCATCTCGAAGTTGTTCTTCTGTATGTCCTCGTCGTGCTGCCCACGGTGTTCTCTTAAAGCTCCCCATTGTAGCACATTCAAATTCGATGTTAATTTAAAGGTACATGTAATTGTTTAGTCAACGTTCTGTTGCCGGGTATCTCCTATGAAATCAACTTTTGGCCTCCTATTCTAAGG
Source organism: Phalaenopsis equestris (assembly GCF_001263595.1). Classification (NCBI taxonomy): domain Eukaryota; kingdom Viridiplantae; phylum Streptophyta; class Magnoliopsida; order Asparagales; family Orchidaceae; genus Phalaenopsis; species Phalaenopsis equestris. The sequence goes on from NW_018172527.1 coordinate 180, forward strand.
TATATCACCTGGAAAACTCAAGAAAGAGCGGCAAATGATTCAC
>NW_018172528.1:0-222 GCF_001263595.1 Phalaenopsis equestris
GATTTGCTGATGAAATTTATTTCGATTGATAAAATAAAGTTATGCTAAACTTCTCTCGTAGCCTTTTGTTTCGGGCCGGCTTATAGTGCTCGTAAAAATTTTTGAAGCTATTATGTGAAAATAATTTTTTTTAAAAAACTACTATGGTCATTATAATTTTTTTTTAATATTAGACATTAACTTTCTTACGGTTGCCATATTTTAGTAGATTTTGCTATAGCA
>NW_018172529.1:0-222 GCF_001263595.1 Phalaenopsis equestris
TTGCTTAAAATGCAGTTTGGAAATGATACATTTTGGGTTGATTCGTGGATCTTTGGGCCGCATTTTTTGAGTTTTTTCGTCGATTGTTTTTAGATGCGGTTTTGAGAGTCGATCCACCTTTACGATTTTCTTCGGTGTTCCGTGCATTTTCTACGATTTTCTTTAAGTTTCCGTGGGTCACTCCCAGCTTTTCTTCGAGTCTTTCATGAGATGCATTCTCAC
>NW_018172530.1:0-222 GCF_001263595.1 Phalaenopsis equestris
ATGGATTGCCTCCCATAAAGTACTTTGTTTAACGTTGTCAGCCCAATAAAGGATCTCACCTGGATCAAAATTCCATTTAAGTAATCGTTGATCAATCACCCAATCTTTTCCAAATCCAGGGACTCCTACAATGTCCCGAAATTTAAATTTTTCTTTCAGTTCTTCCTTTTTTGATTGATTCATATCATTAATCCTCATATTTCTTTCTAGACCCAATATTCT
>NW_018172531.1:0-222 GCF_001263595.1 Phalaenopsis equestris
CATCTTATGGCTACCTGATTAGAGTTGTCAAAATGGCTCTTCGTTCGTGAACGGCTCGTGTTCGACTTATTAAACAAATGAATGAAACACGAAAATTTTTTTTTTTTAGCTCGAAATATAAAACACTCCTAATTGTATTTTGTTAAAATAAACATAAAAAAAAGTGGAATTAAAGCCAAAGGCAGCGCCTGCTCCACATTTAAGAGACCAGAAAGTACCTTT
>NW_018172532.1:0-222 GCF_001263595.1 Phalaenopsis equestris
ACCAAAAAACTCTAACTCCCTAGATATGAGCCATATCTAACACCTTTAACTAAGATTTATAATTAGTTATAAATACAAGTGAAAAAAACAAAGGAAAATGACACTCTTTTATGATGCTTGGTTATATGTTCAGACAAATTTTTCTCAACTCTTAGGATATGATTGTTTTATTTTTCAAATCACAATCTGTTGAGAAATTAGGGCGAAGAAAAATTGAAATCG
>NW_018172533.1:0-222 GCF_001263595.1 Phalaenopsis equestris
TTTTTTTTTTCATTCTGTTTTTGCTCTAATTTTTTGCTTCAACAAAATGTGTCAGATCATAATTTTCTTCCTTTCTTAAAAATTGCACCATTTTTTCTCCATTTTCTCCATGCAACAAAATACATGTAAAATACATTTCATTAAAGCTCAATATCATAAAAAATGAGAATGAAATGTATATATAAAATATATAATTTTAAGGCATGTCATACGAAAAACTTG
>NW_018172534.1:0-222 GCF_001263595.1 Phalaenopsis equestris
TAAACTCAAATATTCAGACTAACATGGCTCGGTATTTCAGAGATGAATTTCAAATCACCCATTTTTCGTCACAGTGATGAAAAAACCGTCGGCAACTTTTTCCAAAATTTTTTATCTAAATAAATTCCAAAACTTTATAGATCTCAACAAACAGAATTAATATTAACTATTCATGACAATATGGACAATAATAATAGCAGAAGCAGCAGAGACGATTTTATT
>NW_018172535.1:0-222 GCF_001263595.1 Phalaenopsis equestris
CTTTCATTTCCATATTTATGAATTTTCTAATTGGTCTATTTCTGAATTTATGTCTTTCTTTTTATTTGGGTATTGTAATGTGTATTTATACCCTTTTTCCTATCAACGAAGTTATCATGCTCTATTCCCAAATTTCTATAATATATATGCTTTTAAATTATCATTCCATAATAAAACCACGGTTACCATCCCAAACGGATAAGAAATACTAAGGGATGATAT
>NW_018172536.1:0-222 GCF_001263595.1 Phalaenopsis equestris
ATTAGTAGGGTATAAGTCGCCATAAGGGCAAGATAATTAAATGCAATAGTGATTAGCATTGTTTTTTTAATTAATTTCTAGTAATTGATACTTCCTTGATCTTTGGTGTGATGGTTACTTCTTTTTCAGTCTATGTTCGCTGCCTAAATGCTCCCTGTGTGGTACAATTGCTGATGATCCACTTATACTCCAACTTTCCCATTGCTTGTCTCTATGTGGACA
>NW_018172537.1:0-222 GCF_001263595.1 Phalaenopsis equestris
GTACCATTTTGTGTAATAAATGATGCCTAAAACTTAAAATCACATGTCATTAGCCCATATCAAAATTAAATCCATGCTACTAAAGTATAATAAAATTCACGAGTTTGATGAAATATGTCAATAAATTCATAATAACAATTCCAAAATGAATAAGGAGAAAGTTATAAATTTTTAAACTTGTGATGTATTTTTCGATTATAATTAATGGATCACAATTTTTTT
>NW_018172538.1:0-222 GCF_001263595.1 Phalaenopsis equestris
TGATTTAGTAAGTGAAATTCAATGAAACTTAGTACATAAGCCAAATATATTTTAAACAAGTAACCACAAGTAAAAGAGAAATTTCTTGAGGTCATTTGAAGAGTCAAATGTCATCAAAATTTTATGTGCTTATAGTAAAAAGACTATTTCGATGAAATGAATCCAGTAAATTTAAGATGATTTGTTCATTATATTATAGAAAATAAAGCGTTATTGGTGGGA
>NW_018172539.1:0-222 GCF_001263595.1 Phalaenopsis equestris
ACTGCATTCCAAATAGTTGCATCATCAACATCTATGAAGAAGGAGACTGTATGCCTCCCCAAATTGATCTCCATGACTTCATCAGACCATTTTGTATAGTTTTATTCATGAGCCAAAGTAACATTCTGTTCAAGAAAGAGAGATATCGTTGGCTGTGAAGAATTCCAAAGATTGGTTGCCAATCCACTTTAAGTTGGATCAGCATTAATTTAGAAAGGAAAT
>NW_018172540.1:0-222 GCF_001263595.1 Phalaenopsis equestris
ATTGTTACTTGAGAAAATTTGTGGAAGCAAGAACCATGATGATATGTTGTCATTGTTGTTACACTTTAGAAACAAAAGTTATGTGCAACTTCAGTTGGTCTTCTAATATGAAGATAAGGACTTTGAGTTCTAGAGGTAGAGGATATCATGTTTGAGAAAGAGGACGATGCTCCCAATGTACCAGTCTCCAAGTGAGAAATTTGTTGAGTATTGTGGAGCCCG
>NW_018172541.1:0-222 GCF_001263595.1 Phalaenopsis equestris
GAGTTGAGAGTTAGACTTTTAATATTTCATAATTTTTCCAAAAGTCTTAATTTATATTTTGGCAATCATTTTGGTAAATGTCCCTATCGAATTAATTTTTGTACCAAGGCAAAAATTAACAAAAAGGTAATTCTATTAATTCATGAGGATCCTCATCCAAATTTACAAGATTTTTAAGATTAGTAGAAGCAGAAGCACGATAAAACTTGATCAGCTTTGAAC
>NW_018172542.1:0-222 GCF_001263595.1 Phalaenopsis equestris
TAGTTAAGTTTAAATTGATCTTGGGAGGATTAATAATTTGAGATGACTTTTGGATGAACTCGGGTATTTTGGGTAATTTTGGAATTTATTCGCACAAATAAGGGTTGTAGTATTTTGATAATATGGTGATTTTGGGTTAAAGTGGGTAGGTAAGCCATGTAGCCATGTAAAATCAATTGGAGCCATATGAGGACTTATTTTGGATGCTCAATATGGTTTTCC
>NW_018172543.1:0-222 GCF_001263595.1 Phalaenopsis equestris
AGAGCGGTTAAAATGGATAAATTAGATGGTTAATATGTAAAATGAGAGATTGGGTTTGAGATAGGTAAATGGATAGGAATTGAGTGCTATTTTTTTGTATTGCATTAATTTCAATGGAAACAATGGGGCATTGGACGTTGCGGTATTGAGTGGTGGCTTTATTCTAAAGAAACAGATCTAATTTATGTTTTAATATTTTTGAAATTTGAGTCCCTTAACATT
>NW_018172544.1:0-222 GCF_001263595.1 Phalaenopsis equestris
GGATTCCAAGTAGTGTTTTGGCTACATCTTGGTTTCCAGGTTATTTATCTTTCTCCATTCCATCCTGCTACTCCACAACGTCCTTCCCTGCAGCATGCACCCCAAGGACAACAAATTTGCTATTTTTTTAACTGCAGTTTCCCCATTCCAGCTCTTCTTGCCCGCTGCCCCCGTTCCCAAGAGCCACCCCTTGCTGCCTTGTAGCGTCCCCTCCCCCCCCCC
>NW_018172545.1:0-222 GCF_001263595.1 Phalaenopsis equestris
TTGAAATGAGTGAATAGTTAGAATAATGAATAAACTTCATGAACTTGAAATTAAAAAAAAACAATGATATATATGAGATGCATTTTTAGTAGGTGTTATAACAATTATTGGTTAATATTATTAAAAGATAAGTTGATACTTAAATGATAGATTTAAGTGACATGATTCATGGATCTATTAGGAATGAAGATATAACTTCTAGAGTTAAACCTTTGCAAAAAA
>NW_018172546.1:0-222 GCF_001263595.1 Phalaenopsis equestris
AATGTGTTTGTTGAAGTACCGAGCCGCCCATCTTTTGACCTCTTCCTGACAAAGGGCCAACTCGGTTCGCTTTTCTTCCGCTTGATCAAGGGCCAATATTGTACCTTTGATGTTTGTTTCTTCCCATTCGGCCAGGTTCTCCTTTGTGAATGACACGGCCATGACGAAACTTCGGTTATGATGGTTGTACTCAACTGGTAACACTGCCTACATTCCATGAGT
>NW_018172547.1:0-222 GCF_001263595.1 Phalaenopsis equestris
AGATAATAACACTACAATTTCCAAATCTAAGTATTCTAAGTTCAACAAAAATCAGCCTAAAGTTCTCACTATAGCTTCCCCAGCAACAACATCAAAAAATTGACCGCAACCTCAATTACATAGTAATTTAACTTCCAAATGATGACCTAAAACTTGACGCAATTTATATTAGCGGCTAGTGTGCAAAATCAATATTTAGAATTTTTTATTAATAGTTTACAC
>NW_018172548.1:0-222 GCF_001263595.1 Phalaenopsis equestris
TTTATCCTTGCTTGGTTCTTAGGATCTGTCATGGTTCTACGTTAATTTTATGCAACAATTAAATTTGAACTGCATTACATTTCTTCAAAGGAGAACCTTTTTCCCGCTTATGTGGGAACAACTCAAAATTTATTCTCCAAAGGAAGCAACCAACAAAGATGTCTGGCTCCTGCAGGTTCATGAATAGTTGGGTGCCTGAAAGCAGTACATGTGCCCTCAAGT
>NW_018172549.1:0-222 GCF_001263595.1 Phalaenopsis equestris
AGAGAGAGAGAGAGAAGATTGCATATGAGGATTTCATATGTATAAATGGAGATGAGAGGGAAGGATGAATACTTACTATAATAAAACTTTTTTCTTAATATTTGTTTATTTTTGAACATTTGCTTATTTAATAACACATGCTTATTTGTTAAACATTTTACATTAAATTTTCAAATGGCTTCAACATCTATTTTCTTAACTTACTTTATATATATATATATA
>NW_018172550.1:0-223 GCF_001263595.1 Phalaenopsis equestris
CCCCAAAATAAGAATTATGACATTTTTGGATAATCACTTGTTATGTTCATTTAAAGTCATTAAATGATCTAAGCAAGAATCAAAGGAGGATCCAAAAACTAAAAATTCATCCATGAAAACTTCAATTCCTTTTTCAATTAAATTGTAGAAAATGGACATCATGCTCCTTTAAAAAGTTGCTAGTGCAGTGCATAAACCAAAAGACATTCTTCTAAATGCAAAT
>NW_018172551.1:0-223 GCF_001263595.1 Phalaenopsis equestris
CAACATATCTATATCATTCTGAATTTGTACAATCGTCGCAAGAGCATTGTCTAAAAATTGTATTAATTAAAGATATTTCAACATTAATATCATTTTCCATTTATTTGCATTGGTAACTTAGCGTCCTCCTGCTAGTATAATCATAGTCTGTCATACACATATAAACAGTCACTATAGTCATATCATTCATGTGCTCTTCACATTTAATTCAATATATTATATA
>NW_018172552.1:0-223 GCF_001263595.1 Phalaenopsis equestris
ATATATAAACCTTAAAGCCTTGGGTGCTATTTAATTTAAATTGGTTATTTAATGTTTGATGAATTTATTAATAAGTTAAACTAAAAGTTTTAAATGTTTAATTGAAATTATTTATTTATTTGTGTAGTTAACCAAATGATTTATTTGATCTATTTAAGTTTTAATTAATAATGTTTAAATCAAATTATTTAATCATATGGAAAATTATTTAATCTATTTAATT
>NW_018172553.1:0-223 GCF_001263595.1 Phalaenopsis equestris
CCAACTTTGATTTTGATGAAGAGTGTCAAAATGTCTTTAATTTATTAAAACAGAAAGTAATCACTACACTTATTGTTGTTTCACCTGATTGGATAGAACCTTTCAAATTAATGTGATGCTAGTGACTATGCTTTAAGGGATGTTTTAACACAAAGATATGACTGTTCTAGGTGATATATTATGATAGATTATCTTATTGGAACTAAATGTATTGTGCTTGCTG
>NW_018172554.1:0-223 GCF_001263595.1 Phalaenopsis equestris
ATTACCTAATTAAAGACCTAAACTGAAATAAAAAATAGAAAAAAAAGCTGATCTATGACTGAGATTATATCAGAATGGATACCGTGTTAGATTTTCTGTAACCTCGCCTAGTAAAGAGAAGCCGCGAAGGATAAACATGAGATTTGGATTATGGTTTAGGTACATGCCCTTCTTCTGTAAATTGCCAAGTAAGAAGAAGCCGTGAAGGATAAACATGGGAGTT
>NW_018172555.1:0-223 GCF_001263595.1 Phalaenopsis equestris
GTGTCTTTTGGAGTCTTGGTGACTTTTGGGACTATAAAGAGAAGTGTAAGGGATTGCTATTTGTAATCTAAGGAGGGTGTGAATCTTCTATAAAGATAAGTTCTAGACACTTTTTGTATTTGCTTCAAATTATTGCAATATAGTTGTATGATTTTAATGTCATTCGCATTGAAGAATCCATGCATTTTCTCCATGCTTAGTGAGTAATTTTCCTTACTTTTTC
>NW_018172556.1:0-223 GCF_001263595.1 Phalaenopsis equestris
ACTAACAATGTAGTTTACAATATCAGCATACCACGATATTTCCTCTTCTTTAACAACATAAAGTTATTTATTAGGAAATGTCTCATTAATTTCTTTTTCAAAATCAAATGCTTTTCTTCTATTCTAGCCTAGATAAATGATAAACAATTTGATTATCAAATCCCTTCCTATGGACTACCACAAAATAATAATCTTGCATTACAAGTATCCATTTAATTAATCT
>NW_018172557.1:0-223 GCF_001263595.1 Phalaenopsis equestris
AACTTTCTTCATAGAAAGGTAACGATGGGATCATGTCTTACCAAGTCCTGAAACTAATTTCTTTGCGAAGAAGGCAATTACGAGATTGCATTTACTAATTTTGCGGAGAAGACAATGAAGGGATCGCGACTTAAAGAGACTCAAAACTTTTTCTTTTGTCGTCCCACTTTTTCATTGTGTTTCAGTCGCAATTAGAGCTAGCTGTGAAGCAACGAGGACATCA
>NW_018172558.1:0-223 GCF_001263595.1 Phalaenopsis equestris
CAATAATAATAGCAACCATGACATCACCTTCTATTTTGAAGTATAAATCATCTTATTTGTTATATGGAAGCATCTTTCTTTTTATCAATTTTGTGCTGAGAAAAAAATAATTATTAGAACCATTTTGAAGTATGATGTTCTCGAAGAAACAATGCCAGCATAAGCATTTGGACTACTTTGACATAAACAAAAATTATAATTTGTGGAAATTTTAGTTTTTTTT
>NW_018172559.1:0-223 GCF_001263595.1 Phalaenopsis equestris
GAGTGACTTGGTTTGTGCATATATTGGGAGGCTCGGTTGATATGAAAGGGTAGATGATCATGATGGGTTATTTTTACGTATTATAGTGATCCAAGTACGTGTATGTTTAGATGGGGTTCAAGTGGTTGATGGTCTCGTCGAAATTCCTTTGTTAAGAGGAAGAGTGTAGAGGTTTATAAAAATTCAATTTTAAAACATATCATCAATCTATGTAATATAGAAT
>NW_018172560.1:0-223 GCF_001263595.1 Phalaenopsis equestris
AGGAAAAAATAAAAAAGGACTCGACCCGCATGAAAATAATGTCAGTGGGTAAACTAAACAAGCATGCAACGTGTTTGGGCCATGTCTGATGGGGAAGCTAAGCAGCGCCTGTAGAAAATGGTTAGTAATAATCATTACGTTATTCACCCTATTTATTGTACCTATGTGTAAACATATATATGACATAGCCCCTGTAGAAGACCGACTTAATATACTACCATGC
>NW_018172561.1:0-223 GCF_001263595.1 Phalaenopsis equestris
AACCTCACCTTTCCTCCATTATTTCCCCTTAACAATCAGTCTTTGCTAAGCCGAGACATTACTGATAATATTTTGTTGGCTCATGAAATTATTGAAGATCTTGAGAGGAAATGTAGACGTGATAATATGGTTCTCAAAATGGATATCAAGAAGGCCTTTGATACAATCAGTTGGGACTTCATCATCAATGTTTTGGTTGCTAGAGGTTTCAGTGCTAGTTTTT
>NW_018172562.1:0-223 GCF_001263595.1 Phalaenopsis equestris
GTTTTTGGATGCACCTATTGGAAAACTGACCTTAGACCCAATTTAGAGCTAAAATTAATTAGAAAAGACCCCTTTTCGCGCGACTTTGCACCATTCAACCACTTCCCACTCTCTTTCATGCTATTCCACATTCCCTATAGCTACTTAAAGTTCATTAGTCATTTATTTTCTATATAGTTTTGACCTTTTGTGGTGAGTTTATATGTGAATTCTTCACTAAGAG
>NW_018172563.1:0-223 GCF_001263595.1 Phalaenopsis equestris
ATGCTGTCGTATTTTACAAATCTGCAGAAAAGAATTTGGTTCATATAATTATTTTAACAATTATTAATATTTGTTATTATTATTATATGTCTTTATTATTGAAGATATTTTTTATTTATCACTATATTATATTACATATGCGTGTTTTATGAAGATAGTTTCAATTCAAAGTTTCAAAAATAATGTTTTGAAGAAGTTTAGGGGTCTGTTTGTAAAACATTGT
>NW_018172564.1:0-223 GCF_001263595.1 Phalaenopsis equestris
AAATCCAAAAAATCCATATTTTTCTACTTAAACACCCGGCGCCACCTTATCCTATGATGGCTTCTAGATCACACACAACGCTCCGCCATTCGACACCACCATCCACCTCAGCTATCATGCGGACCACCTTTTCGCTCCATCCGCTCGTCAAATGCGATCTCATCCATCCATGGAATAAACGCACGATTGGACGGCATCCGTTCATCATCCCCAAATGACCTAA
>NW_018172565.1:0-223 GCF_001263595.1 Phalaenopsis equestris
CTAGGTTCATAATTGGTTTAGTTTGAGGTTTCCTCCAAGGATAGCAAGCACACCCAAAAACTTGGAGACGAGTGTATGTTGGTGGAGATTTATGGAGATGTTCATAGGGGAAAGATTTAGTGGGTAGTTTTGGTAAGCATGCGGTTGATAAAATGGACAGCTGTGAGAAAGGCTTCGGTTCATAATTGATATGGGACATGAGCTTATTGTAGTGGGGTACAAA
>NW_018172566.1:0-223 GCF_001263595.1 Phalaenopsis equestris
TTGGTACACCCAACCATGTGCGTCTTGCTCCTCGATGATCGACATCTTCAATTTTCTAACTCTAGCATCTCCACTCTAATTTCTCCTCCATCGGTAGTTTTCCCCATATATCTTGGGTGAAAATCCCTCCTTCGATCATAGTCATACCCGATCTCAACTTCTCTCCTTCTTCATACTCCTCCATACCTATTGCATAACCCATTCCCCTTGTTTGACCAACCCC
>NW_018172567.1:0-223 GCF_001263595.1 Phalaenopsis equestris
AAGGTTCATTTGAGTTAATTAGAGGTAGACATAAATCGGTACAGAGCAGATTTTCACAGAGAACAAAATATGGAAAAAATACGGCGTTGGCGCAAGATGCGCTTGATTGGCGCATGATACCCCGGTTTACAGAGAGTTGGCGCATGATACGCCAAATTCCTAAAAATGCCATATTGCCTAAAAAACCATAAAATTGCACCATAAAACTCCATTTTTATTGCTT
>NW_018172568.1:0-223 GCF_001263595.1 Phalaenopsis equestris
TGACTCAGGCCGCAAGTTTGGATGTGGCATAAGTGTGGTTAAAATTTGAGACTTAAGAGAAACTATCATAGTACGAGCAAGACTATGTTGTAGGTTTGGAAGGGGACAACGATAACTCAAACAGGGTTGTAGCATCGGTCTTAAAAGAGGCATCAGTAATACCAGAGAGGTTGCAATATATAAAATGACATGACTTCTCACATGATGGACCAAAGTATCTTGG
>NW_018172569.1:0-223 GCF_001263595.1 Phalaenopsis equestris
TCTTAGATGCATGAATAAATTGTTAATTAATTTGCTCTTGGTGTTAGTTTAACAAATATTTAAAATTTAATTATTTATGCATATTTAAAAATTAAAAAAACATTAAATAAAAACCACTACTAGTTTGTTCTTGTTTTTTATTTTTTAAAAAAATTTAAAATTTAAATTCTAGTCGCATATTAAAGCTTAAAAATATTAAACTAAAACCACTTATATAATTTAA
>NW_018172570.1:0-223 GCF_001263595.1 Phalaenopsis equestris
ACATCACCCGAAAACTTACTATTTACAAATCAACCATCCTCTTCCATCCATTTTTCAACTTCTCGCTCAAATATCAAAAATAATGTTAACCCCCAACCCATATGTTTCATTTTTATCAAATTCTCAACAGTTTGATAGTGACACGTGTAAATACAACGGTTTGGCGGTTCAGAAAGATCCCCCGGTGCTTAATTTGTAAATATCAATATTTCAGGTGGTTTGT
>NW_018172571.1:0-223 GCF_001263595.1 Phalaenopsis equestris
CTCCTCTTCCTCAATTCTTCGTTTCCTCTCCCCTCCTCTTCCTCAATTCTTCGTTTCCCCTCCCTTTGTGTAACAGTACCGTTACACGTTGCATGCAACAATTTTCTATGCAAGTGCACACATGCTGAGTGAATACAAGCAATGAGTGCATAAATTCATGAGACAACGTGCACACAAAGCAAGTGAAGACGTGTTTGGGGGAGGCACACAAAGCAAGTGAAGA
>NW_018172572.1:0-223 GCF_001263595.1 Phalaenopsis equestris
CGTTACCTGCTTGGCTTTCTGAAGCTGATATCGACTACTTCGCGACCAAACTCAACAAGACCGGCTTCACCGGTGGAATTAATTACTATCGTAACATAGACAAGTTAGTACCCACGTTTATATGTTAATCATGCTTTTATATACTACATTATGGAGTTTAGAAAGTTGAATTACTTAAAATTGATCGTGCAGGAACTGGGAGCTCACTGCTCCATGGGATGAT
>NW_018172573.1:0-223 GCF_001263595.1 Phalaenopsis equestris
ATAATTACTATTTATTTGGAGTTCTTTTAATTTTACTATACAATTTCAAGTAATTGGCTAGAGATAATAGTAGAATATTGGGCCAAAAGAAGAATAAAGTTCTAATAACAAATTTAGTGTTTCATCGATCCTTGCTCAAACATAATTTAAACAATTGGTTCAACCATCAAAAGGAAAATTATGTTCAAAGCAATGTTAAAATATGGTACAAATGTTATAAATA
>NW_018172574.1:0-223 GCF_001263595.1 Phalaenopsis equestris
GGTGAAGGGTTGAAGTGATTTTGAGTTTAATAGGTAGGTCAATTTGAGGGATTTTTGAAATTTTGCAAATTTGGGCATATTGGGTTAGACATGGGTCTAGTTTTGTCTAGCCTTGGGCTAAGCCCAAATTGAATGGTCCACATAATCAAGGAAGATGTTTTGAAGATCTTTAATGAAGGGATAGAGTAGGAATTTTGGGGTTAAGGCCCTCAATTTGGTGAGA
>NW_018172575.1:0-223 GCF_001263595.1 Phalaenopsis equestris
TTTTTTTTTGGAGAACACCCCTCCGTTAATTTCATTACTAGCTTTATTGAAAATAGAGATGAAGGCTGTGCTAATGGAGATGGGGCTTGTGGAGTTCTTTTAGTGCCTGTTGGTCCTAGAGTTTTTGGGTTTTAGCCGTTTATGAGGTCTGTTACACATTCTTGATCTCATTATCAATCCCATTGAAGTTGAAGATAGTCTGTTCATCATAGATGTCAACTTT
>NW_018172576.1:0-223 GCF_001263595.1 Phalaenopsis equestris
GCGATCAAGCGAAACTTTGTGAAGTTCACAGATCGCGACAATTATCTAAGGCAACTTTGCTAAACTGAACTAGAATTTGGCACAAAGACTTCTCATCTCTGATATGTTGAGTCTCCCTCAACGATAACAACTTCGGATTTAGATCGTACATTTGAAAATTTTAAAATCTTCTTAGCTGAAGTTGTCATGTGTCTAGTGTTGGCTTCTCGTACTCATGACCCTC
>NW_018172577.1:0-223 GCF_001263595.1 Phalaenopsis equestris
TCAAAAGATATTGAAAGTGCAGAGAAATGAGAATAGGATGCCTTAACCCATTCAAGGTGGTTTTAAGCCAATTTCAAAAGATGAGAATAAAACACCGTGCTCCATTTAAGGTGGCTTTAAGTTTATCTTGAAAGATTTTGTGCAGAGAATCAGATGACATATGCCATTTAAGGTGGCCTTAAACCGACCTTGAAATATGAGAGTAGGGTGTCGTGTGATACGC
>NW_018172578.1:0-223 GCF_001263595.1 Phalaenopsis equestris
AAGATCTAGTGTTGTTTCTTGGGACAAAAAGGAAATGTTTACCAAAAGACAATCCTCCTTATGTGGTGTAATTGATAGAATGTTTGGAGTGTGGAAGAAGAAATAGGTCATACTGCATGATATGCCATTATATGCATTTTTGAAACAAGTTCATATTGTTTTGGCTACAATGGTGGTCCACAACTACATTCGACGACATCATTCTCAAGCTGATGTAGACTTC
>NW_018172579.1:0-223 GCF_001263595.1 Phalaenopsis equestris
GATCTTTAATTGTGGCAGCACGTCTAGTTGTCAGAATTCTAAAGTAGCCTTGCGACATTGGGTTGATAGTCAGCACTTCGTCCGAAAATGTTAACTTGATCAGGCAAGCGACCATTGTCACTCATGGCGACCAAAGAATCTCTTCTTCAAAGATGTCTAGAGTGGCTCCTTGCGAATATCCAGGCTCATCCATCTAGAAGGCTTCTTTTGCCTTAGAATCTGT
>NW_018172580.1:0-223 GCF_001263595.1 Phalaenopsis equestris
GCGCCTATATTAAAATAAGTCAAAGTAATATAATTTTTTTATGAGAAAATAACATTTTTACTTTTTTAATATAAATAATCATTTAGTGAGCATACTTTCCAGACTAAATTATTCGGAAAGCATATTATAACTTATATACTCAAATGTTAAGATAATTTATAAAAACTACTTGGTGCCATAAACATGGCTTGTTATTTATAAACTGTTGTGTTAATCTGAATAA
>NW_018172581.1:0-223 GCF_001263595.1 Phalaenopsis equestris
GGAGAAGCAAAACGAAATCAGGATTTGGCCGAAAAAGATGCAACGCTATGGATACCATGACCGATCACCATCGAGAAAGAAGAATTTGTCTCAATCACTTCGGGTCAGCGGGGCCTTCAAGCATCCGAAAGAAGTTGTCAATGATATAGCGTTCCTGATAGAAAATGACGACTCCTCCAAAAAAACTCAGTTCTTCAAGTTCTTTTTACCAAAGAAGTCCCGC
>NW_018172582.1:0-223 GCF_001263595.1 Phalaenopsis equestris
AAATAAACATTTTAATATACCTACTACTATTAGGAGTGGGTCCCACCCTAATTGAGTTGTAACCCTAGAAAGGATAAACACCACTTAGAGACCAAGATATAACACCACTTAGAACGATAAACACCACTTAGAGACCAAGATATAACCGGCATCACTTGAAATCCTAGGACATAGCCTTAGAAAAAGAAAAGAGTTGGTGGCTCTACAAACTCAAATCAATCAA
>NW_018172583.1:0-223 GCF_001263595.1 Phalaenopsis equestris
ACTTGAACCTCTCACTTTCACTCACAACCTAAAACTCTAAACTAAACATGCTTAGCATGATTCCCTTCTCTTTTGGAAAATCACGTGGGTGGTCCCCCAAACCTACAACCTTTGGTTAGAATGGCTAGAACCAACACATGGAGGCTCTAAAATAGGGATTACTTTGGTCTCATGGTACCAAATGAGTAATTTTATGATTGCCATCCTTAATTGATATCAATTC
>NW_018172584.1:0-223 GCF_001263595.1 Phalaenopsis equestris
AAATGATATCGAATGTGTTTCTAATTTCTCTTCTAATGGTTGTGTTTTTCAGTATCTTCGTTCGAGGATGATGATTGAAACTGCTAATAAGGTAGTTGGACTGTAATATTTACAAGTGAAGAGCACGAAGAGTGTGGACACCACTCAGGAATTGTAGCATATCTCGAGTCATTGATTGTCCTATTATGTTGTTGCATTATCGTTGGGTCATCCTAATTTTCAA
>NW_018172585.1:0-223 GCF_001263595.1 Phalaenopsis equestris
TGAGGTTCACATTTCATGCTAAGGTTTCTCCAACTTAAGATATAATCCACTAGGGTCTTGTTAGGCTTTTGCTTCTCCACAACAAGATCTCCAATAGAAACATGATGATGCGCTCCAACAAATCTCTTCACGAAGGGTAGTTCATCATACCAATTAAATGCTTTTCTCGATAAGCTGCTGACAAACTAGCAGAAAAGCAAAGCCTCGTTACCTCTAGTGTTAC
>NW_018172586.1:0-223 GCF_001263595.1 Phalaenopsis equestris
GCTCTTCCAATTATGCTCCTTCGCTGCTCCCTCCGCCGCTCAACTGCTCTAGTCACGAACTTTCCGCTTGAATGGTTGTTTTTCACTGCATCACGTGAATCTTTCATCCTCATGACTCTCTTGCTCGTCGAACTGCACAGGCAAACCATCGCGGGAATCTTCTGCTCGCAGACTTCTCGGCACAGCAAAAGCCGCAAATCGTCGAAGAGTGATTCCTCTGCTG
>NW_018172587.1:0-223 GCF_001263595.1 Phalaenopsis equestris
TTGGAAGAATCATCCTAACTTTAACTGGAATAATAATTTTGGCGGGGGAAACCAACAATGGAGAAATAATCAGGAAAATCCGTTAGGAAATTGAAATAACTAGGATAGTACCAACTATAAACCTTCTTATCCTCCAAGATTTAACTCTACTTCATAACCTAAAGAGAAAAGATGTCTTGGTAGAAGGTTGTATCGCAGATGGGGAATCAACTGCAAAGTTAAG
>NW_018172588.1:0-223 GCF_001263595.1 Phalaenopsis equestris
AAGTTGGTCAATAGTGAGTTCATTTATTTGCTTCTATGTGTTGATAATATGTTGACTGCATCTACTAGTCAAATTGATGTTGATAGGTTGGAGAATCAATTGTCCAAACATTTCTAAGTGAAGGAGCTTAAACTCAAAGATTCTTAGCATGAAGATTCTTAGAGATAAGGCAGATAAAAAGGTTTGGCTTCTGACCAAAGGAAAATATGTTAAGATTTTCATA
>NW_018172589.1:0-223 GCF_001263595.1 Phalaenopsis equestris
TTTTTTTCATGATTATTTGTTGTGTTCATTTGTTACGCCCGCCCTTGTCATGCCCTCCCTTGGACCGATCCCTCTTGGACAGTCGAAGGCCAAAGCATCAGCCCCCCTAACCATCCTTGCTTGCGGGAAGGAGCAATGGAGCGGTTCTTTGCTGCGGTAGAAAAGGGCAGGGATCAAGTAGGGACCACGAGAGATTCAATTTCATATTCAAGGAGGAGAAATT
>NW_018172590.1:0-223 GCF_001263595.1 Phalaenopsis equestris
TTTTCCATTTGTAAAACCACTTCTTCTAAAAACAACTTATTCTCTTTCATTTGTTGGTTATTAGTAAAGCTAAGAAGATAAAGAGGTTTTATAGTTAATATTACCCTAGTTATTCCAATTTTCTAATGGGTTCGTTTGATTGTTCCCCCACTGCTGACTTTCTTAAGAATTATTATTCTATTTAAAGTTAGGGTAGTTTTTCCAACCTGGGTTGTAATAGTTA
>NW_018172591.1:0-223 GCF_001263595.1 Phalaenopsis equestris
CCTGTTCAACAATGCAATTCACGATTGTAAAATCCAATTCCAACTTCGCCTTCACTTAGTCATCCTAGCTTAAGTTCTACAAAATTCATTCACAAATCTAATCTCTTTCGTAATCTTTCCATATCAGAAGAAGATTGAGTAAAAAATTATTTTCTTCCAACATCTGCTCACAAATAAATGCTTTAAGAACAGAAGTGCTCTCTCTCATCCAATCATATCAAAA
>NW_018172592.1:0-223 GCF_001263595.1 Phalaenopsis equestris
TGTCCTACTTATAAGTTATTTTGGCAATTTTGTTTTTAGGTTCCTGGTATTTCAGACTTGGGTTTGAAGCCTAGAAATGTAAGTAAAGTTGGTATTCTTGGTGGCGGATTAATGGGTTCCGGGATTGCAACTTCGCTTATACTGAGCAATTATGAGGTGATACTTAAAGAAGTAAATGACAACTTCCTTCAGGCTGGGATTAGCAGAGTCAAAGGTAGAACTC
>NW_018172593.1:0-223 GCF_001263595.1 Phalaenopsis equestris
TGGCACCCTGCCAACACCAAAACCACAAGAGGTTCTACAACTAGAAAATACAGAAAAGTACATTAAATACATAAAGAAAAAGCCTAGAAATGACGAAATACGTAGTATCAGGTGGCTAGAGATCAACCCACTTTGGTTTTGCATTTGTCTCTGGTTCTAGGGAAGGAGAAAACTAATAAGTTAGTAAAATGATTGTCATTTCCAGTAGTAACCAATGTATCAT
>NW_018172594.1:0-223 GCF_001263595.1 Phalaenopsis equestris
CCCTCACAGAGCTTGTCACTGCTATGTGCCAAAATATCTTAAAGGCCACTGATGATCTTTATGCACCCCTTGTGGAGCTTGTCGCTTCCGCGTGACCGATCATCATACACCTCTCGTAGAGCTTATTAATATCGAGTGTTGGATTGTTGAGAGGACCATGGGCAATTATTTCACAACCCTCACGGAGCTTGTCTCTATCGGGTTGTTAGTCATTGTTGGTCAA
>NW_018172595.1:0-223 GCF_001263595.1 Phalaenopsis equestris
ATTACCCCAATTCATCTCAAATGTCCATCAATTTTATCCCAATTTCCCCCAAATTCAATTTTAAACTTAAATTCATCATGAAAAAACTCAATTCAATCCAATTATTAACTCAATTAACCCATACTTTGAGCCGAATTTCCACCTAAATCCAAAAACCTCTAATTTCGCCCCAAATTAGCCATGTCTTCAAATACCACCAAATTGAACTCTCAAATCAATTCAA
>NW_018172596.1:0-223 GCF_001263595.1 Phalaenopsis equestris
GAAGTCGGACAGCGGTTTTTTACATGAACCGCGGGACACATGGCTGCTAGCGTGGATGACGATGTTAAATGGGAGCGTGTCGCGTGAAGCTTTGGAGCTGTCTAGGATCCAGTAAGCGCCACACGTTTAAATATATAAACATGAAATTAAAAAAAAATCAGAAATGACCCCTAACTTTAAAAATCCAGATCTTTGTGTAGAAAAATTACAAAAATAAAATAAA
>NW_018172597.1:0-223 GCF_001263595.1 Phalaenopsis equestris
AAAAAAAGGGTTAATAAGAACCTGATCACAACCTTAGATTCCTACCATCTTATTCTTATGTCTTTACTTATCTATGACACGAGAACATATTTTATTGCAATGATAAGTTTAACACGAAGGAAAAAAAAAGTAATTTAGTGCAATGAATCCAATACTACAATGCTAAAAGAGCGCAGACCAAATAACGTTGGATCATTGAAACATGAATTGAAATGAGTGTTTC
>NW_018172598.1:0-223 GCF_001263595.1 Phalaenopsis equestris
CATTTTTCCATTCCTGTCCTGCTGGTAAAGAAAAAAGATGGTAGCTGGAGATTTTGCGTTGACTATCGGGCTTTGAATAAAGAGACGGTGTTGAACAAGTTTTCTATTCATGTAATTGATGAGTTATTGGATGAGCTTTATAGAGAAGTCATTTTTTTAAAAAATTGATTCTAAGGCGGGATACTGCCAGATCAAAATGAATCTAGTGGATGTGCACATGATA
>NW_018172599.1:0-223 GCF_001263595.1 Phalaenopsis equestris
AAAAAAAAACCTTCATCTCCAAATAAATAGAACATAATATTGCTTTAAACATAAATGAAGGTTAACAAAAAGCAACATATTTTCATGACAATTTTTTAATAAAAGTTTGAGCTCAATTACAAATTCTTTATAGCTAATTAATGTAGTAATATAGCTTATAATAAGATGAAACAACTGTTATCCAAATCTTATAGAAGTTCTCTATCTAATTTCATTTAAAATA
>NW_018172600.1:0-223 GCF_001263595.1 Phalaenopsis equestris
AGCTTCCTGACAATGGTATCTTAAGTTCAATGATATCATCATGCCCTTTGGATTTAAAGAAAATACTGTTGATTGGTGTAAATATTTGAAGGTCAGTGGGAGAAAGATTATATTTCTCATTCTGTATGTTAATGACCTCTTGTTGGCTACAAACAATCTTGGTTAATTGTATGAAACTAAGAATTTTTTCTCAAAGAACTTTGAAATGAAAGATATGAGTGAG
>NW_018172601.1:0-223 GCF_001263595.1 Phalaenopsis equestris
TTTTTGATGTTTTGTTGGAGATATGAATGCTATGAAAATGTGTATTTTTCTTTTAAAAAGTAAGTATTGGATGGTCGATGGCTTGGATGATGATTTGCCGATGTTGGGGAGGTTTCGCCACTATTTGAAGAAAAAAAAGTTAAAGCTCTCTGAATCAGGGATCATGGAGAAAAGTTTCCAAATAACACATCAAAAGCAAAAGTCTCTCATTAGGCTCTAAAAT
>NW_018172602.1:0-223 GCF_001263595.1 Phalaenopsis equestris
AACCTCTTCCTATTTCAAATAAGCACACTTACCCATGCACCAACCTAATTGGCTTCACCAATCTCCACCCCTAAGTCCCCTAAGCCAGAAAGTGACCTCTCGTGGTCTTGTCGGCCACTTTGGCTGCCGAAAAACAAAAAAAACTAAGAGCACCACCATTGGAAAAACTCAAAATTTCACCCACCCTATGTGGCTCATCCCAACTGGACACTTACCCTCTTCT
>NW_018172603.1:0-223 GCF_001263595.1 Phalaenopsis equestris
CCACCCCCATACCAATCATCACTGTCCCCACGCCATCCTCACACAAAACAACACTACTCCCATAGCACCCTCACACCAATCATCAGAGCACCCCATGCCAAACATTACTCTCCCAATAACTCATCCAAACCGGCAGAAACTCTCTTATAAATGCAAATAGTTGCCACGAATATAAACACATGAGAATTGAGTGTTATATTTGTAATTTTTTCTGAACTTCACA
>NW_018172604.1:0-223 GCF_001263595.1 Phalaenopsis equestris
GGAGGTGGCAACCGGGCAACTGCGGTCTGACAATGGCAGTGCGTTGGCTGGGAAGCGATGATGGTGGTACGATGGTAGCGACGACCGAACTTTTCTACCAATTTCTTTTTACCTCGAATGTGTGTCAAATCTTTGTACAACACTAAAATTTTAATATATCACTCTGCCACCCTAAACTTACCAACGCACAACATGAATTTCATGAGTGCAATTTATTACATAA
>NW_018172605.1:0-223 GCF_001263595.1 Phalaenopsis equestris
TACATAATTATCCTGACCATTTAATTACATCTAGCCTTTGTTTGTTGTCAAATGAGGAATTGCTATTGCGAACTGTTCTGAACATTGGGATTAAATTATGTTATTTAAAATTTAGAAATAAATTTTACAAAAAAATGAATTTTAAATCACATTTTGTCATATTTCAGTATTACAGGAGATGTTGGAGTCACCATTCAATTAAGCTTCCAAAAGATCCCAATTA
>NW_018172606.1:0-223 GCF_001263595.1 Phalaenopsis equestris
AGCACAAACCAAAGTGAAAATCTAGGGACTTATTTATAATTATTAAAAGTTCAAATCTTTCATAACTATAACAAACATCTAAATTAAATGTGAAAAATAAAAGGAATAAAAAGATTATTGCTTTAATCAAATGATAAAGAGTAAGAAAATTGAGAAGAATATAAATAGTGTAAAGAGAAAGAATGAAAAGAAAATCTAAGAGAAAATCAATGGGTATAAAATT
>NW_018172607.1:0-223 GCF_001263595.1 Phalaenopsis equestris
TTTTTGTTAAGGGGCATGAGATGACTGATAATATTTTACTTGCACAGAAACTTCTAAAAGAGCTTGATAAGAAATTTCATGGGGGCAACATGGTGTTTAAGCTTGACATAAAAAAGGCTTTTGATATTACTGGTTGGGACTTTATCATTAATATACTTCAAGTTCGAGGCTTTCAAGATAAATTTTGTTCTTTGATTCAAAGATGGTTGGAAAATAATCACTA
>NW_018172608.1:0-223 GCF_001263595.1 Phalaenopsis equestris
AATCAACACATGATATAAGGATATACTTGAAGGAAATGATTACGCCTTCGGTCGGGATTACACAACTGAGTAGAAGTGATTAAATCCCTAGCAGGAGACAAAGTAGTGCCAAACCACCGTCCCCCCAACATAACTTTTAAAGAGAAATGACAGGTGAAAAAAATGTGCTCCATAGTCTCCTCAGCATTTTTACACAAGCAACACCTAGAAGCCATCCTCAACC
>NW_018172609.1:0-223 GCF_001263595.1 Phalaenopsis equestris
AGATCCATTGCCTCCAATAATAAAGTGAATGATCAAGAGGATGGTTAGATGGAGCATAGTACCAGCTAATTGTATTTGTAACAGTTGTATCATCAATATCTATGATGAAAGCAATTGCATTCCCACACATATAGACCAGCATGATTTTGCGAGAACTTTTTGCACGATATCCTTCATGAGCAAGTGCAATATTCTATTCGGGAAAGAAATAGATGTCATTGGC
>NW_018172610.1:0-223 GCF_001263595.1 Phalaenopsis equestris
CAGGAATCCATGCTGGTGTTGTCTCTGTATCCAGCGTAATATATGATCCCCCCAATGGGAGATCCATGATCTAAAATCCATCATTGGTGGAGGTGTACTCCTCTAGAGTACTGTAACACTTTAGGTGGGGGACGTTACAGTCCGGGCATTCCAAAAATGCCTCTGTAGCTGGTATCCGTGTGGGAATCTCAGAGTTGCATGTCGGGTAACCCACACAAAGATT
>NW_018172611.1:0-223 GCF_001263595.1 Phalaenopsis equestris
CACAATCATGTTGTGCAATTTAAGCCCTAACTAGCCTTACGCTCAAACGTTGTTGTTTGTTAGGACTTAAATCCTTCTATCTTTGAGGCTATTTGCATAATTGTGTCATAAAAATGTAAGCTCTAATTAATAGTATTTGGCAGGATAAAACATTTAATAATTTTCACCTTGAAATTAAAGCCAAACCTTAGGATAGCTTAGGAAGTTATTGAGGTTCTCCTCA
>NW_018172612.1:0-223 GCF_001263595.1 Phalaenopsis equestris
CGTTGTAAAATCCTTACAAATATTGCAAAGTAACAAGGTACCAAATTGTGTAACAACACCCCCCCAAAGGTAGTGTAGTGACACGGCCTGATTATGGTTTAACAACGCACTCCAAGTACAATGGAAATCCCCTCCATGAATTTTGTGACCACCTATAGCCTATGTGGCTCATATCTCATGAGGCTTTCGATTTTGGCCCCTATGACTTATGAAAGTCATCACA
>NW_018172613.1:0-223 GCF_001263595.1 Phalaenopsis equestris
GTGCGACCTAACTTATACACTTATGGCTTCTCACTGTTTAGTCAGACCACGTAACCCTACTCTTGTTGGCCATTGATCGTTACATCATACAATTTGCCACATGAGATGTACATGACCATGTCATTCTTTTTTCCTAACATTGATTATTCCAGCTTTTAATAGCCTTAAAGGTAGGATTGATGTATACTTGCAATCGTTGATAAACGAGCCACATATTCTTTGG
>NW_018172614.1:0-223 GCF_001263595.1 Phalaenopsis equestris
GAGTACCGCCAACATGATGAAAATTCATAAAATTCCTTTGTACTTGCATATCTAACAACTACAGTTTGATCTTTACATTTATAACACTTTGATGTCATGAACTTATGGATGAAAAGGTGTACTTCACTTATAAATGATTAGTAGTAGTGATATTTTGATGTGATATTCAAGGTTAAGAGTGTTAATGAATGTAAATATGAAAGTTTAGGTATTAGATATGCAA
>NW_018172615.1:0-223 GCF_001263595.1 Phalaenopsis equestris
AAGTGTTTTTTTAAGGGTTATTCACCTGTTTTTTTATTTCTTTTTCTTCTTCTTGGTTATTTAAACCATGAAGTATTGGTTAAATAAAAACTTTGTTGACTTATGATTGATTGCTCGTTTTTTAAGCTTATTTGCAAGCGTTTCAAAATGGAGTCTATGATACACAATACATGTTTAAATGCCGATAAATTATAGGGATTGTGTAAAATTTTGAAATTTACCT
>NW_018172616.1:0-223 GCF_001263595.1 Phalaenopsis equestris
GAAGCAGAGTGGATTTCAAGAAACGAGAGTTTGAGTTTTTGTCCTTTGGATCGGGGAGGAGAAAGTGCCCGGGGTTCAACTTCGCAATGGTGGTTGTGGAGCTTGCTTTGGCGAATCTCCTCCACTGTTTTGATTGGTCATTACCGGATGGAATGAAGGCCGAAGATATTAACATGGATGTGGCGGTTGGACTCACGGCACATAAGAAGGAGGCACTTCGCCT
>NW_018172617.1:0-223 GCF_001263595.1 Phalaenopsis equestris
TCGATATTCATGTTGGTCTTTTATATCTCTATAAAAAATCTTATAATATGCTAGTCTTTCATATTTCTATAAGGAATATGTTAATATGTTAATACATGTATCAATGTGAAATTGGAGATATAGCTGGAAGTTGTCCGCATATGTAATACTCCTTCAACCCAAGTAAACATTTACCACGATGTTGCTTCTCACCTTTATCATAGGGTTGTATAGTGCTATTGCT
>NW_018172618.1:0-223 GCF_001263595.1 Phalaenopsis equestris
TTCGCGAACAACGAGCCGTTTTGACAGCCCTACCCGCAGGAGGGGCTTTTACTTTCCAAATCAAAGAGGCAATGCCATCGCCGAAGCTAAGGATCTCTCGCTTGGACTCCTACAATGGGAGGCACGACCCAATCGACCAAGTAGCGTCGTTCGGGTTGTCAATCAGTTTGCTCCAGATTAATGATCTCATAATATGTCGCATCTTCTTAACCACATTGAAGGA
>NW_018172619.1:0-223 GCF_001263595.1 Phalaenopsis equestris
GATGAATCAAGATGTTATCTTTGGCCCAATTCTCCATTGAGTTGAGGATTTCGAGCTTCTGGGGTGGAATGGAGTGGGTGATCTTCTTGTGTGCCTTGCATTGAAGAATGAAAGGCTATTTCAAGATGGTGAACCTGATTAAAATTTAAAGTAGAAGAAATTGGATTGCATGGTTATTATGCATGAAGGCATGTAGGGTTGTAAACAAGCCAAGCTTGAGCGA
>NW_018172620.1:0-223 GCF_001263595.1 Phalaenopsis equestris
GATATCTTCGGGAGTTAGTTTATTTATTTTGTTGTTCGTTTATTTGTATGTTGTTTGGTTGTTATTTGGTTAGCAATTAAAACTATTGTAGTAAAAACTATTATTTTGTGTTCAGAACTTAAAATTTTAATAGTAACTATAGATTTTTACTTTTCTTATCTTTTTATTAATTTAAGTTTTCCTTTCTATTTTTTAATTCTCAGCAAATTCTTTAGAGTATATT
>NW_018172621.1:0-223 GCF_001263595.1 Phalaenopsis equestris
CTCTGAATTTGTACCAAAGTTTGCACATATTCATATCAATAATGTTTTTAAGGGTTTTGAACCCAAGCTTCCCAGAAGTATATGGCTTATAGCCTTTCTTCCAATTCACTCAGATCTTAGAAGATCTATTCCCTCGCCAAAGGAATTTGTTAAAAAGAACCTCAAGAGTAAACTGGGTACTCTTCTTAATTTTCAACACCTGCATAGAATATAAAGGAATGCT
>NW_018172622.1:0-223 GCF_001263595.1 Phalaenopsis equestris
AAAAATGGCGCTTTTTGGTTCAATTTTTCACTTTTAACCGTTCAAGAACCTGTTTAAGTAAACCGGCGCTTAAGCGTGACTGGTTTGGCGCTTAAGTGCCTCCCTCTCGGGTAACCTATGCTTAAGTGCGAGGTTTTGGCACTTAGGCCCAAGTGCACAATTTTGGATATTTGTTACTCTTAAGTTAAATACACATCTTGCTTAAGTAATCCACTTTTAAATG
>NW_018172623.1:0-223 GCF_001263595.1 Phalaenopsis equestris
ATTTTGATAATAACTTTATCAACTCTATGGATTCTCCCTTATGGAGTAAGGAACATATAAAGGTTGGCTGCTCCTCAGGCCTGAGGCTGATTTCCTTTAACTCATTAACTGTTGACTTAATCTCTTCTTCAAATTTTCACGGATCATCATCTAATAATTGTTCGTGAGAGACATCCTATACACCGAGGCAGTCCTCTTTTAATTCATTAGTAACAACCATGCA
>NW_018172624.1:0-223 GCF_001263595.1 Phalaenopsis equestris
AAAAAAATATTGTATTAGTATGTTTCATCATATTCTATGATTTGACGTTAATATCTCTGGTTCATATTACACCCTTCTCAGTGAATTTCTGAAGAAATTTAGGGCTCAACAAGATCACCTAGATCTTCTCAAACCATAACCTTATATAATTACTTCAGAGATATAAAACAGAACTTAAGTTCGTTTCGTACACTCAGCGTTGCTAGAAGAAGTAGAAACAATC
>NW_018172625.1:0-223 GCF_001263595.1 Phalaenopsis equestris
AGAATTAGTTTTTGATGCTGTAGTCCTTGCTCCCCTTGTTATTTTATTTGAATATACATTAAAAAATCATTTTCATTTTTTTTTTAAAACTGCTCTTATTTGAATATATATTAGGATTATTCGATGTTTTGGATAGTTGCTTTAGCATTCCGAGTAATGAAAACATATTTCTCCTTCGAAAATTGATTGAGCATGCAATAATCATATGTATAGGTTTAAAGTT
>NW_018172626.1:0-223 GCF_001263595.1 Phalaenopsis equestris
TTGTTGGCTTAATAAATGTTAGTTTGTAATAGCGCAAATTTTATATGTAAGGTTTGTGTTGTCTGTGAAAGAATGATGTTAGAGTAATGTTTAATTGTGCTTATAACAGTTCATTTAATTTAATTAGATGTAGACGTAAAGCGGAACATGGCATATTCTAACAGATAAGGAAATCTAGAAAAATGAAGACATTGGCGCATGATGCGCCAGATTGGCGCATGAT
>NW_018172627.1:0-223 GCF_001263595.1 Phalaenopsis equestris
TATGAATCCGCAGCGGAAGCGGTGATTCTAGGGTTTCAGCATTATGTCGTGATGCTTGGAACAACCATCCTTATTCCCACTTTCCTCGTTGAGCTTATTGGTGGTGGCCACGTGAGCTCTCTCTCTCTCTCACTTTCCATGAATTTTCATTCGAGGAAATGTTGGCGAATCTGCTTGCTATTCGACCATTTTGTTCTGATTTATCTTGCTTTTGGGATGAAAA
>NW_018172628.1:0-223 GCF_001263595.1 Phalaenopsis equestris
ACATTATGCCAATATCCATAGTGTTGTGTGCTCAATCAGATTTCCCTAGAAGCGGGTGAAGTGATATCTTTATCAACAAGTACTCTGACTTTATATGAACGAGAAAGATTAAAAGTAGGAATGTCTATCTTGAGTGACTTTCCGTAAGCTGATGCAATAGAGTATAATACTTTTTGAGAAAAAAAATGAAATTTCAAACCAGGGAGTCGAATCCAAACCGGAA
>NW_018172629.1:0-223 GCF_001263595.1 Phalaenopsis equestris
TCTTATACTTTTAATTTTAACCTAAGTTATTAAAACTTTTTCTTAAGTCATACTATTATATTCATTAAACTAAATTATAGAAGTTTATAAGTTAATCTTTACCATAAATCATATTTTTATGTAGTACAAAAGTCACTTGAGGGCATGTAACATTTAAGTTTAAGGGATTTTGATACACCTAAAAATTGTGCAATTATATATATATATATATATATATATATAT
>NW_018172630.1:0-223 GCF_001263595.1 Phalaenopsis equestris
GACTCCCTTCTTAGAACTAGAAGCAGAGGCAGGACTAAACTAGGTCGTCCCTAACTACTTGCTTCTGCGATTTAGCTTTTTTAGTTTTTTGGGTTTACATGTATCCTTTCTTTTTTAGGATCTTTGTGCCTGTTGTACCGTGTGTGTGGGGTGTCTTTTTTGAGCCTTTCATACAACATATCCGTACATTTTCTATTTTAATATATTAGTCCTTGGGTTTTTC
>NW_018172631.1:0-223 GCF_001263595.1 Phalaenopsis equestris
CGATCTCAATGGATATAACAGACGTTGCCATTTATGGTGATTCTCAACTCTTCATTCAAAAAGTTGCCGGATAATAATAGATTTTGAAATCGAGGCTAGTAAAATACCACCGATATACAATGAAGCTGCTCAAACAAATCCTTAATTTGACTTTATATAGGACTCCTAGGTGAGATAATTCTCATGCCGACGCTTTAGCGAAACTTGATAAGGAGCTGGCATG
>NW_018172632.1:0-223 GCF_001263595.1 Phalaenopsis equestris
GGTTGGCTAAACACATTCAATCGAGTTTGTTAAGTTGGGGTGGTAGGTTGGCTCTAGCGGGCATTTGGTCGGCTAACTACCCTTAGGTCGATCGGTAGGCCTTTCTTTAGTTGTTGACTTGCTTTTCAGTCCGCTAATGACCTTTGGTTGGTCTTAGTCAGTTGGTTGACTATCTTGGTCTGATTTTCGACTATTGAGCCTTGGACATGAAACTCATGTTGCA
>NW_018172633.1:0-223 GCF_001263595.1 Phalaenopsis equestris
CTCTAATTAATATTGCAGATGACCCGCAGAATGTTCTTTCTCAGATAAGTAGAATAATACTGTTGGAGGATCCTTATCAAGGATCCACTAAAGAGCAAAACAGGGCGTATCTGGATTTGGAGAGACTAACATGTTCAGAGATAAAGAACATGTTTAAATATATGAACGGCTACAAAATCTTGGCTGGGAAGTCAGGACGAATGTATATTAATTCTGAGCTCTC
>NW_018172634.1:0-223 GCF_001263595.1 Phalaenopsis equestris
TCAGCTGTTTTCTAGGTTTAGGGTTTTCTTGTAGCAGCAAAGGAATACAAAAAAGAAAAAAAAGAGTCAAAGTTCAGCACCGCGCCGTCTGAAGGTTTTCCTCCTCTTATTCTACGTCAGCACGGCGCAAAAACCTTACAAAAAATGCTAAAGGGTTGCCAGAATCAACATATGTGTCGCCATCCTAAAGTGGTCTATCTCCCTCCTCTTATTCTACGTTGGT
>NW_018172635.1:0-223 GCF_001263595.1 Phalaenopsis equestris
TTTAGATTGTGTATGGGCACAATCCACTCACTCCAATTGAGCTAATACCAGTTTTTACTATGTCAGAGTTTAGTACGGATGTTGAGAGATTCAAAGGCTATACAAAGAGGTTGGAAAAAAGATCACCAAAATGAATCACAAATACCAGGCACAAGCCAATAAATCAGAAAGAATGTGACTTTCTAGGAGGGAAATCTAGTGTGGATTAGTTGAAGAAAGAAAG
>NW_018172636.1:0-223 GCF_001263595.1 Phalaenopsis equestris
GATGTAATTTTTTTAAGTGAAGAATATTTTAGATTCAAATTCAGGATAATCTAGGACCCGATTTAGCAAATTTATAGTCAAATAGATTGATTGGATAAGACGAACTCGGAGATACCAAAATTGGTTAAATTTGAGTCCAATCAAAATCAAATCATTTGAAAGCGTTTGAAAGCTTTAGATTGTTAATTGAATGGTCAAATGTAGCTCAAATTTGATATTTTTA
>NW_018172637.1:0-223 GCF_001263595.1 Phalaenopsis equestris
AACTCCGATTTAAGCAAACTTATAGTCAAACTCACCGACACGATGAGAGGGAACAAATGATATCAAAATTAGTCCAATCTGAGCCAAATAAGCGTAGATCAAGTCTTAAGTCACTCTTCAAAGATTTCTGGACATATTTAGAGGGTCAAAAGAATGTCAAATCTAGCTAGCTTATAGTCGAATCGAGCATCTCAGCAAGACGAATCCAACAAGCCCAAGATCG
>NW_018172638.1:0-223 GCF_001263595.1 Phalaenopsis equestris
GTCGTTAATGAAAGGAATGAATTAATTCCAATAAAGCAAGTAACTGGATGGCTAATCTTTGTTGATTATAGAAAATTAAACCTAGCTACTACAAAGGATCACTTTCCCTTACCATTCTTGGACCAAATGGTGGATAGACTAGTTGGGCATTACTATTTCTGCTTTCTGGTTTTGGTTACCACCAACTACTTATTGCTCAAGAGAACTAGGAAAAGATGACATT
>NW_018172639.1:0-223 GCF_001263595.1 Phalaenopsis equestris
GAAAAAGTCCGAGCTTCCCTCCTACAAACACCGTTTGCTTCAACAATAGCGCCCAACAACATGACACAACATACATACCATTGGCGCTAGGCGCGCAAACGAGTCAAACTAAAGCGAACTCGGTGCTCATTCATGTTCAGCTCATTCAAATTTTCTTATCAAAATATTATATCATTTAAAATAACTTATAAATAGTATATCTTCTTGGCTCTATTTAAATTCA
>NW_018172640.1:0-223 GCF_001263595.1 Phalaenopsis equestris
TCATCATTGTTCGGGTATGACATCTGATAATCGATATTAAATAGTTATTATCCTATCATCATCTTTTGACTATTATCTTTAGATCATTATTATACGATCTTTAATATCTATCACATTAATAAACTTTTATCATCTGACTATCATCACTTAGCAACCATTGTCCATTATCAAATGGCACTAGTGACCACTAACGCCCCATAGTTGACTGACATTGATGCCCTTC
>NW_018172641.1:0-223 GCF_001263595.1 Phalaenopsis equestris
GACGTACGACAACAAATAAACAAACAAATCAAAAGGAAAAGAGACGGAATGCTTATATAGGAGTAATCCTCATGTGATGGGTCGAGAGTATACGCCTAAACATAATCAGATCGAAGTACCCCGGAAAATAACATCCATGAGCAGAATCTCTATATAAGTCACCCGTAACCAGAAAACCAAAAATAACCTTTTTTGTTATGGGGTCAAAAGTCTCCCAGAGGAA
>NW_018172642.1:0-223 GCF_001263595.1 Phalaenopsis equestris
CCTTTGAATCTCTTCTCTTCTTAAAACACTCTTAAGTCTCTAAAGCTAGAAAATAAAACTAAAAACAAAAGGAAAAATAATGGTAGATTTTTGGTTCCTGAAACTTTCCCCAAAGATGCGCAAACCTCCTCTCCAAAAGCTTCTCCAAGAATTATTTTTGGAATTCTTCTAAAAGTTTCAACTTCCTACTTTTATAATTTTCAAAGAGGTGCCTTGGTATCTC
>NW_018172643.1:0-223 GCF_001263595.1 Phalaenopsis equestris
TAAATTCATGAAAAATTAAGGGGAAACCTTAGCGGTAATAAGAATTAAGTGTGTGATCAATTTAAATGATAAAGAATGAAATCATAGTCCTACCAATCAAAATAAAAAATAATTTATATATTCAATTAGAAGACAAATCACAATTGGTATAAGATTGCAATATTCAAATAAATCCAAACTTGAAATTGAATATCACATAAACTTGATGAAATTTTCACTTCCA
>NW_018172644.1:0-223 GCF_001263595.1 Phalaenopsis equestris
GGGATTAGGAGTGTTCCTTGAATTTTCCAAAGTCAGAGAACACTTCTAACCCTAAAAGCCCTAATTTTCAAGGCTTGTCACATATTTTTTTATTAAAATAATTATCTAAATTAAAATATAAATTAGAAAATTATGAGATTTTTTTTTGTAGGCTCAATGTGATTAGAGGAGCATAAGAAAAATAAAAACTAAGTTTAAAGTTCTTTAAAATATAATTTTCTAA
>NW_018172645.1:0-223 GCF_001263595.1 Phalaenopsis equestris
GGTATCCTTTATCATTTAGGTTGATTTGGACTGTGTGGCATTCTCTGTGCAATTTTTAGCTTTGCTTTACTATGAAATTGAAATTCTACTATCATGAAAATGACATTTTGGATTGTGGTATCCTCTATTTTTTTTTTTACATTTTGTGCTCTTTGCTCTTGTCATTTTGTGGTTTTAGGTCTTTTGTGACTTGTTTTTTTAGGTTTGTGGCCCCTGGAATGAA
>NW_018172646.1:0-223 GCF_001263595.1 Phalaenopsis equestris
CCTCCTATTTATAGAATATAGAAGAGGCAAAAAATAATAAAAATTACATATTTAGCCTTGCATTCTAGCCCCCTTATATTGAACCGTCATATGTCCTCGAGATTCATGCAGATCATTTTCGAGTATACATATTAAATCCCCAATTTTCTTTCTTTTTGATAGCAACAACTATAATAAGGACAATAAAATTTATAAGTAAAATAAATCTTGAACACATAATTTG
>NW_018172647.1:0-223 GCF_001263595.1 Phalaenopsis equestris
ATTTTCGATACATACTCTATCAAATACATTTGAAAGAGAGAATAAAAACTCGACATGCATGAAAACAATATTAGCGGGAAAACTAACAAACATACAACGTATAATGAGCTGTAAATTTTCATTGGGGGAGCTAAATGACACCTGGAAATAAGACGTTAGCAAAAATCATTATGTGTTCCCCCTTAATGATGTCTTCGTGTGTGCATATATATATATATATATA
>NW_018172648.1:0-223 GCF_001263595.1 Phalaenopsis equestris
ATCTGCATTACCCTCTTTAGTATAAATAGAAAGGAATTTTAAATTAATATATCAACAAACGTTGCATCCATCATATCAAAATGTAAATACGAAAGGAAAGAGTAAACTCCATGACAAGAATAAGTGATTATATTTATCCCTAGAAAGTACATGAAAAAAGGTGAAATTTTTAAAATGACATCTTTAAATATTTATACTTTTTAAATCGACAAAAAAAAAAAAA
>NW_018172649.1:0-223 GCF_001263595.1 Phalaenopsis equestris
TTTCTAGCAAGGATCAACCTTTTGATCTCACCACCCGCATTTCTAAATGCTCGTTCTTGGATCAAACTTCAGGTTTCCATTTGAGTATTGTTGGCCTTGATATTATTGAATCTTTGTGAATCAAAATCCTCTGACGGCCTTCCTCTCTTAACTTGGCGATCCATTGGAAACTCTACAAAAATACAAACAAATTTCAAACAAATTACTAAATAAAAAATCTAAC
>NW_018172650.1:0-223 GCF_001263595.1 Phalaenopsis equestris
TGTAGACTGAGAGAGAGGGTGAGAGGAAAAGAAGATTGTGGGAGAAAGAGAAAAGAATGGAGAGGCAAAGAAAGGAAGAGAGTGAGAGAGAACAAGAGAAAAAGGGAGTAATAGGGAGTGAGAGTGAGAAAGATGGGGAGAGGGATAGAGCAAGAGAGAGAAAGGAGAGAAAACAAAGATTAAGCTAGAAAAGGAGAAAAAATAGTGAGAGATATGAGAGAGA
>NW_018172651.1:0-223 GCF_001263595.1 Phalaenopsis equestris
CCATTTGGTTGGGGTCCTCGAATCTGCATCGGCCAAAGCTTTGCACTTACAGAAGCAAAAATGGCTTTGGCAAGAATTCTACAGCGCTTTTCAGTCCAGTTGTCCCCATCTTATGCCCATGCTCCTTGTACTGTTATAACTCTTCAACCTCAACATGGTGTTGATGTCATCTTGCACAAGCTCCCTCTACCATAAACATCATGCTAAGTTCTTTTATAAACTC
>NW_018172652.1:0-223 GCF_001263595.1 Phalaenopsis equestris
ATAATACTGGACATGAGAGCATTCCCAAGATTGCCTTCGCTCTGCCAATACTTTATGCTCATGGTGAGGATAGGGAGATGCCCACCCATATCACCAGAGTACGTACAATATTCGAGAGATTGGCTGCTAAGGAATGGTGTTCAATTGCGGAGTTACTTAAATGGGTAGGATGCACAGTGTGAGCCCAGATGAAGAAAGAAATTTTAAGAGATGTCAGATTTGC
>NW_018172653.1:0-223 GCF_001263595.1 Phalaenopsis equestris
ACACACACACACACACACACACACACACACATCAGAGCAAACTTAAAATATGAAGTTTGGAGAACTTCTTCTAACATATCAGAGCATATATTCATCTTTTTTCAACATTCTATTTCACTTGGAAATCTAGAGTACAATATCTAAAGCTTATGCGAGACTCGTGGCAAGGCAGACATAAATGGGGTTGTGAATTTAGCTCAAAGATCGTTAATCGCTCGAAAAA
>NW_018172654.1:0-223 GCF_001263595.1 Phalaenopsis equestris
AAAAAACCCAAAATTAAACCCATCGATGTATACTCATCCCCTTTGGTCTTTCTTTCCTACTGGTGGTCGACCTAGGCGGCCTCTTGAGCCCTTAAGATAGCCAATGGGAGATTTACTCCTTTCCCATGGCTGAGCTTATAATCAGGGCACCCTCAAGGCTAAAAAATAGAGTATGCACAAACCTTGGAAAAACCCTTTCAAATTAATTCCCCATCATTCCCAA
>NW_018172655.1:0-223 GCF_001263595.1 Phalaenopsis equestris
TTGTTGATTTGAAATGGACTTGATATTGACCCGAAATCGACACGTAATTGATCTGGAAAGCTGTTATATCTTATGTTAAAATTCGTTATATGAGTTGGGTTTAGACTGCTAGGTTGAAGGTAGGTCAGATTCAAGTAGGACTTTCTGACCCGTTTAATATTTGAGTAGGCTTCAATCCAAACAATTTCAAGTCAGTTGAATTTATGATTAGACTCAAACCTTA
>NW_018172656.1:0-223 GCF_001263595.1 Phalaenopsis equestris
ATTAAAAAAAAACTTATTTTACTCTAAATATGTGGTTAGATGATAAATAAGAATAGTTTAAAAATGCCTATATGCAAATAAATTGATATTCATCGAGTCTTTTATCCTTTTTGGTTATGAAAGTATTTCCAAATGTTATTCAACATGAAATAGCATGCAATGTGTTTATTTATTTATTTTTCAATTAAAGGTTTGGGAATACATGATTCTCACCAAAAAAAAA
>NW_018172657.1:0-223 GCF_001263595.1 Phalaenopsis equestris
ACACCAACCAGTAATTCATAGGGTCACACTTACGATAAAACACTTTAATTACATCTAGATTTATAGGGTTTCAATGGGTTTATTAGACTAATAAGATTGCATGTAATAGATTTATTTAAGTGGGTTTATACTGGTTGAGGGTTTATTAGTTTAAATTAGACAGATCATCTCTCCCATGAGGGTTTATTAGTCTAAACCAGACTAATGATTTAGTTTGACACCA
>NW_018172658.1:0-223 GCF_001263595.1 Phalaenopsis equestris
ATAAATTTGAAAAACTAAAAAAATAAAACATAAGTCTTTACTACACTACATCAAATGTGATATATCACCTAACACATAAAAACAATAATAAAATTTACAACAATAACAAATAATGTTATCATAACATTGTCTTTCATGTGTATTCTTTGAGAATTTTCTTTTCAAAACATTTCTCTAAATATGATCACTATCTAAAGTGTATTCATTGTTATCATAAACTTAT
>NW_018172659.1:0-223 GCF_001263595.1 Phalaenopsis equestris
CGACCGTCGTCTACCACCAACGACCGTCGTTGACCACTAACAATCGTCGTTGACTACCGTCGACCTTCGTCAACCACTATTGATCATCTTCAATCACCGTCGATCGTCGTTGACACCAACCGATCACCATCGATCGTCGTCGAGCACTACTGTCATCTTTAACAACCACCGACCATCATTGACTACCGCTGATAGTCGTCAATCACCGCCAATCATTATCGAC
>NW_018172660.1:0-223 GCF_001263595.1 Phalaenopsis equestris
GCCCATTCACTTTAAATATCTTTCCAGTTTTGGGACCTTCAATATTAATAACTTCATAGGGATAGACTCTTACAATGGTGAATGGCCCTATCTACCTAGACTTCTAACTTTTCAAGAAATATTTTTAATCTTGTATTGTATAGTAAAACTTCATGTTCATGCTTAAATTCTTTTTTTATTATCTTCTCATCATGTCATTCTTTCATTTTCTCCTTATATATCC
>NW_018172661.1:0-223 GCF_001263595.1 Phalaenopsis equestris
AAATAGAGCATGCTAAAATAAATTAATATTCTTCCAATGAAGAGAAGTCTACAAAACAGTACAAATGCATAGGGAGTGTTCTTAGCGTCATGGATTTCATTCAGATTGATCACAAAAATGTCAATTATTATGGAAACAAACAACCCACAAACTCATAAGATCCCCAAATTATGAGTAATTCTTAGACTTTTATCCTGATAGAAAAAATTCATAGAACTATAAA
>NW_018172662.1:0-223 GCF_001263595.1 Phalaenopsis equestris
TAGAATTGAATTGTGGTAAAAATCCTTACATAACTCTTCTATTTATAGGCTCCAATTATAACTCCTAGGCACGTCCTAGAACTGTCTCCCATGTAAAAGCTAACCAATTCTTGATTTCTCAAAACCAAAATTCACATATGTTTTTTAACTTCTGCACTTAAACACTAGTGCTCAATTTAGCACAAGTTAACTTAACGTCCAAATACTTATTCTAACATGTCTA
>NW_018172663.1:0-223 GCF_001263595.1 Phalaenopsis equestris
TCCCATCTTTACACTTTCAGAGTAGGCTTTGATGCCCTTTTCCCATTTTAACACTTTCGGAGTATGCTTAGACGCCCTACTCCAATCTTTACACTTTCAGAGTAGGCTTGGATGCTCTATTCCCATCTTTATAATTTTGGAGTAGGCTTAGACGCCCTATTCCAATCTTTACAATTTTGGAGTAGGCTTAGACATCCTTTTCTCATTTTTACACTTTGGAGTA
>NW_018172664.1:0-223 GCF_001263595.1 Phalaenopsis equestris
CAAAATTTGCTAGAGCATCAGCATGGGCGCTATCTCCCCAAGGAATCCGGTATAGAGTCATATTGGGAATCTGTTCTAGCAACTTCATCGTGTACTGACGATATTCTGCTAGCCTTAGTTTCAAAATCTTATATTGCCCGACAACTAGTTGAATAACGAATTGTGAGTCACCATAGAAGACAATGTCGGTTATATCCATTGAGATTGCCAATTCCAATCTAGT
>NW_018172665.1:0-223 GCF_001263595.1 Phalaenopsis equestris
ATATATATTTACAGCAGACTATATCACAAAAAAAAATTACTAAAATATATATTTTATGAAAGCTCCTAGCTTACATGCATAAACAAAGTTTAATAAAGATTTAATTCCAGAAGCATTCTCCTCTCCCATTCAACTCCTCTATAAAAAAGACGAATGCACCTCTCCCTCATCTCTCACACACATCAAACAACACAAAAATAATGTCACAAAACATACTTACGGT
>NW_018172666.1:0-223 GCF_001263595.1 Phalaenopsis equestris
AACTAGATTAAATTGTAGTATGACATATGAGGTTAATGTTCTAATATCCTCTCACGCACTTCTCACCACCATCCGATTAAATCAAGTTTGTGACTTCTGAGAAATGCTCTTACGCTAACAAAATTCTGAGTTGGAATAATTTCACTAATTTTGACAAGTTAACATCAACCCTCAATTGTTTTCATTTTGTTTGGACATAATTGGTGTTTAACAAATAAAAAAA
>NW_018172667.1:0-223 GCF_001263595.1 Phalaenopsis equestris
CTCAAAGAAGAAAAAATCAGAAGACCTAACTCATTCAAAACAATCTACTATATAATTATGAATTACTAAATCTACTGTAATAATCTTTTGAATTAGTTAGAGCCAAAGAAATAAACTACCAATTTAAAGCAATTTAAAGCAAGATTGTCAAAAAAGCTCGTTGTTTGCAACAACTCGTGTTCGGCTCATTCGTTAAGTAAATGAGCCGAACGCGAACAAGTTT
>NW_018172668.1:0-223 GCF_001263595.1 Phalaenopsis equestris
TAGTTGCATTGCAATCTAAATTACTACCTCAACCGCAGTTATATACTATCGCAGCTACATGACATTACACATCTTATCTACATTTCTTAATATTGCACCTCCCTTGTCACGTTGGTTCTGCTGCCACGCTCATCTTTCCTTCGCATCTTCTTACTCTCTGAGTGAACTCTCTCGATCATTGGCAATCTTAATCTTAATTTATTAGTCTCCTGCTCTTGATTCC
>NW_018172669.1:0-223 GCF_001263595.1 Phalaenopsis equestris
TTACAATTCCCAGAAAAAGGTATGAGATTGGCCATCTCATGAGAACAATCAAGCACGTGTCATAAGAAGGGAGGGAAAATTAATATTATGATCACTCGCCTTCCAAAAGTGGGAGATGGATCTATGGACTCTTATTTCCCTTGCCTACATGTAGGACCCTCACCTCTTTCCAACAAACAGAAGCATCATTTTTTTGGAGGCCATTCCCCTCTCTTGGAGTATT
>NW_018172670.1:0-223 GCF_001263595.1 Phalaenopsis equestris
TATCAAGTCTTAGGTTGGAAGGTAGATTAAGATGGAATTTTATCTAAAAATTGCTCCTAAATGCAATTATTAAATGTAAGGATAACAATTATTTCTAAAAGCAAATATTAATTTTAAAGGTAACTTATCTAGATTAATTAGTTCGGAGAATTTCGAGATGTCAAAGACTATCCTTCTCGTGCATTGACCTAGATAATGTAAAGGAATGAAATGCTTAAAATAT
>NW_018172671.1:0-223 GCF_001263595.1 Phalaenopsis equestris
CAACAACTTCAATCCATTTAGAAACATAATCCACATCAAATAAAATGTATAGTTTTCTAGAAGATGATACAAATGGTCCAATAAAATTTAAAACCAATACAGAAAAAAATTCAACTTCTGAAGTAAAATTCAGGTACATTTCATCTCTCTTAGAAAAATTTCCTACTCTCTGACATCTATCACAAGTCTTCACATAAGTGTTAACATCCCTAAATAATGTTGG
>NW_018172672.1:0-223 GCF_001263595.1 Phalaenopsis equestris
AAGCATAATATATCTGAATTCTTCAGCTCAATTTGCCTGCTGCACGTGTTTCATGACTTTTTAATGACATTCAGTAATTCATCTTCATCATCATTAGCATTATCTCAAATCTCAACCATGTGAGTTTGGTTTCATGTGTCATGCACTCTTGATTAATCGAAATTATTATTATCTGCACTTTGATTTCCTAAAATTTTCTTATTTAAAGCAATTATTAGAATCA
>NW_018172673.1:0-223 GCF_001263595.1 Phalaenopsis equestris
ATCGACCGGAGGTGCCCGGTAGAATTTTCAATCGGAGGCCAGCTACAAGATCGGGTGTGGTGTGATGTGATTCCCATGGATGTTTGTCACCTTTTGTTGAGGAGACGGTGGCAATTTGACTGGAGGACTTAGCACGACGAATTCAAAAACACATTCTTTCACCAATGATGGAAAGCTCATAGTTCTCCCTTCGATGGAGTATGGGATCACAAGCAACTTTGCC
>NW_018172674.1:0-223 GCF_001263595.1 Phalaenopsis equestris
TGTGCACTGGTGCCTAAGCGCCAAGACCCGCGCTTAAGCGCTACCTAAATCAAGATACAACTGCCTAAGTGTTGAACCATTTGCGCTTAGGCGCCAGCTCATGAAAACCGATTTGCGAATGGTTTTAAGTGAAAATTTTTCCTGAAAGCAACGTTTCTGCATTTCTCTTCATCTTCTTCCTCGGGTCATTCACAATTTTGGAGCTAGGGCTTACCATATTTGA
>NW_018172675.1:0-223 GCF_001263595.1 Phalaenopsis equestris
CCATGGATAATTTAGGGTCTAACATTTTTTTAAGTGAGGTGAGCGTAGATCATCCACAAACTAGAAGGGAGCATTGCAAGAAGTCAATCATTATGATAGAGAGACAATCATTAACATGGAAGATATTAAAGAGTTTGTGTCGAAGCAGTTTCCAGAGTTTAATGATGAGCTGAGAAAGATGATCAAGAAAGGGATGGAGCACCTTTCTAGGGTTCATGTGGAG
>NW_018172676.1:0-223 GCF_001263595.1 Phalaenopsis equestris
CATTGTTAGCTTCTTTAATTTATTATTTATGTTTTTAATTCACCTTTTCTTTAGCAAATCATGTGATACATTATGTTTCATTTAATGTTTTAAAGCATTTTCTATTTAAATTAGTACCAGCAATTTGTCAGAGCTAGATTTCATATTCATAATTCTCTACAGGTTAGTTTATTTTTATGCAATTACTATTTCTTTCACCTACAAATTTTTGTACTACATGCTT
>NW_018172677.1:0-223 GCF_001263595.1 Phalaenopsis equestris
AGAATAGAAGAGTCCACTTCAATATGCAATACTTTCCATTTATTGATAATAACAAGTTTGATTGCCCAAAACATAGCCACTACTTCTGTTTCCTCTGCATCCACTGTTGTAATTGGTGATTTATAGAACAACAAGCATCTACCAAGATGATCTCAAAAACACCCCCAATTCTAGCCTCATGGGAAGAGAAACTTCCATCAGTGTTTGCTTTGACAGTAGGGAA
>NW_018172678.1:0-223 GCF_001263595.1 Phalaenopsis equestris
TTTAATGAGCTTATCAGCAGATTATTCAATAAGCTACATCTGCCCCAAACAGACTCTAAAATTTCTCTTTTTGGCTTCCTGTAAGAAGGTGAATTCTTCAGTATTTTGGTTTAAGAGGAAATGATTCCAAGTAAAGAAGATTTATTTTTTGGGTCTTGTTATAGCTTTAGGCCTAAGAAATGATTCCAAATGATTGAAAAAATATTCATTGTAGTACTTAAAG
>NW_018172679.1:0-223 GCF_001263595.1 Phalaenopsis equestris
TATACATATCTTTATACAATTAGCAAAGGATGAGGACTACACATGTATATTTGTAAAGGTTTATGTGGATAGAAAACAGTATGATGAAATTTCAGAAATGGTCTGCTAATTTTGACCCTAAATTTGAATTGCATATTATACCAGTATGAATTTGTTTTCCAGGGCTTAAACTTCATCTTTTTAACCATGAGATACTATTCTCACTTGCTGCTGCTTACGGTAA
>NW_018172680.1:0-223 GCF_001263595.1 Phalaenopsis equestris
TTTTTTTTTTTTTCTCCAGTTTCTCAACATTGCCAAATGATGACTATATGATATTGCGCAAGGGCTTTGAGCACAAGTTGCAATGAAAAAAGTTTCATCACCATCTCTTCTGATGGCATGTTGTTATTATTATCTTCTTAAATTTTAGTATCTGCTTCAATGTTATTCATGCTTTGTTTAAATTTTGAATTTTACCTGTTTGCTTTTGAAAAACATTTTTATA
>NW_018172681.1:0-223 GCF_001263595.1 Phalaenopsis equestris
CTTATATCTCAATAAATCATTTGTGAGAAAGCTTAAGAGGTTAGGTCTTAAGAGGCAGCAATATAATTGATTTAAGAACTAAATACTAAAGGCGAGCTCTACTAACCAGCTGAGCCTTTAACCTAGTATGATCAAGTGAAAAAAGACCTATAACTCAATTTGACATAAGACTGAATTGAGTCTGGCTCCACTAGACTTAAAATCCTGCTTCAATAAGACTATC
>NW_018172682.1:0-223 GCF_001263595.1 Phalaenopsis equestris
CTTATATCTCAATAAATCATTTGTGAGAAAGCTTAGGAGGTTAGGGCTTAAGAGGTAGCAGGATGATTGATTTAAGAACTAAATACTAAAGGTGAGCTCTACTAACCAGCTGAGCCTTTAACCTATTATGATCAAGTGAAAAAGGACCTATAACTCAATTTGACATAAGACTGAACTGAGTCTAGCTACACTAGACTTAAAATCCTGCTTCAATAAGACTATC
>NW_018172683.1:0-223 GCF_001263595.1 Phalaenopsis equestris
TAAGCAAAAAAGTCGGACGTAGCTGCCCAGCCGAGCTCCCAAACGCCGAACCTCGCAGCCGCTCCTGCACCCCGCTCCGGACACCCTCCCAAACGAACCCTTAATACACATATAGCTTTCCCAGTAAACTTGTCCAACATAAATCCAAACAAATGTTTAAGTATTTATGTATCATGTCATAATATATGTACAATTACTCTCTCTCTCTCTCTCTCTCTCTCTC
>NW_018172684.1:0-223 GCF_001263595.1 Phalaenopsis equestris
ACAAGATGAATCCAACGAGCCCAAGATTGCTCAATCTTGATATCGTTAAAGCACTCATATATTCATCAAACACCGTCTGGTCAAAAGAAACGATTTGGACCGTCCGATTAAATTGTTCGTGTATGCATTAATTGCATCCACTACAGAGCCCACCCCTCTCATGACTTGGGAGAAGAGCTTGAGACTTGAGAAAGAATTTAAAGCTTTGAGAAAGAACTGAAAT
>NW_018172685.1:0-223 GCF_001263595.1 Phalaenopsis equestris
ATCAACTGTTGATGAATTGAAGGAAATCAACCTCAAAACTGAGGAGTAGCCCACACCCCCCTTTATAAGTTCTTTACTCAGCAATGAAGAATCCATATAATTGATAGAAATATTTTCAGAATTCAAAGATTGCTTTGCACGGAGTTATGATGAAATGTTAGGGCTATTAGCGGAAGTTGCAGTTCATAAGCTCGGAGCAGATAAAGGTATGATCCAAGTAAAG
>NW_018172686.1:0-223 GCF_001263595.1 Phalaenopsis equestris
GAGGTTATACAGAGGGTATTGGGGGTTATATCTGCATTATATCTCTGGTATTGGGGGTTATATCTGCGTTATATCTCATGTAACTTTCCTTTTAAACTACCTATAACCTACCTGTAACCTACAATAAGATGAAAACAGAAGCTCAGAACTTATTTGTAGGTTGCATCTAAGTTACATGTAAGTTATAAGGAAGTTACAAGGGGTATAAAGTGGATATAACCCC
>NW_018172687.1:0-223 GCF_001263595.1 Phalaenopsis equestris
TGGTCAATTTTGGTCAACATGACCAAACCAAGCCAAAATACCAAGCCCAATGGCATGACTAACTTAACCATGACAAGGTTAGGTATGTCAC
The DNA here is from genome assembly GCF_001263595.1 of Phalaenopsis equestris. Classification (NCBI taxonomy): domain Eukaryota; kingdom Viridiplantae; phylum Streptophyta; class Magnoliopsida; order Asparagales; family Orchidaceae; genus Phalaenopsis; species Phalaenopsis equestris. Next base: position 92 of record NW_018172687.1, read on the forward strand.
ATTGGTCAGCCATGGACCTGAATTGGTCAACTCTGGTCAACATTTATCAACCTTTGCCAACTTTGGTCAAAAAGGTCAAATTTTGTCAATTTCACCTTTTTGATTAAAATTTGTTCTTTTCACCAAAATATT
>NW_018172688.1:0-223 GCF_001263595.1 Phalaenopsis equestris
AGAGAGAACTTGAAGCTTTGAGAAGAAGCTGAAGTTCAACACCATCTCGATCGTCGTCGACCACCGCTGATCGCCATTGACAATCACCGATCATTGTCGAACACCACTAACCAAACGTCATTACTCGACATTATAACTTTGAAAAATCTAGTAACATTTTTTCCCGTTTGTGGGAATATAGATTTCTATAATCATCAATTAATATTGGATTTTTACAACTGGG
>NW_018172689.1:0-223 GCF_001263595.1 Phalaenopsis equestris
GGATGCCTCATGAAAGAAGAGTAAGGGAGGTTCAGTTATATAGCTGGAAAGACTCCAAACAAAAGGATTTACACCCTGTCTGGGTTAGGGAGCCTTCTAGCACCCTAAGTGCACTAGGAAACCACCTATATAAAGATATGTAGGCCAGTCAAGTTGGAAAAGCACGGGGACTCCTCGTTGAGACATAAAAATATAAATGCAGTTATTTAGAGCGGTCCTTAAG
>NW_018172690.1:0-223 GCF_001263595.1 Phalaenopsis equestris
TATCTTTTTTCAACTCATCTGATCGGCCACACTTGGACGATCCGATCAATCGACATGCTTCATTGTCTCGTCTGATCCGATCCAATAAGTATAAAAGATCTTTATCGTGATTCAAAATATAGAGAGCGTTTTTGTGAATAAATAATTACGTCAAAAAGAACGAATCTTATTGGCCTAATTTTTTTAGGGATATTTAAGAAAATATTAAAATATGTGATGGATG
>NW_018172691.1:0-223 GCF_001263595.1 Phalaenopsis equestris
AGATGTTTTAGATTCGATTTATATTACGAAAGGCATGGATATAACTAAAAAGAATTAGGTATATCGTATAAAATATGATCTTAATCTATTAGAATTAAATAAACATATGACACTCAATAGGACGAGATGAAGAAAAAGGATTCATGTAACCGACCACACATAGTGCGATGAAAGCTTTTTGTTACTGTTGTTGTGGTTGGTGTGTAACATTTTCCATAATTCT
>NW_018172692.1:0-223 GCF_001263595.1 Phalaenopsis equestris
TAATATGTTGTTAGAAATGTTGGCCATTGTCTTTTCTAAAGAAGACTTATTGTGTAAGAATACATATGATGTCCAAAAAATTATGAAAGCATTTCATCTTGGGTACACAAAAATAGGTGCATGCCTTAAAGATTTATTTTATTTTGGCGAGATAACGCCACCTAGGATGCATGTCAACTTTGCGGCCAATCAAGATCGGTACAAAGCCAATTAAAAAAAAAAA
>NW_018172693.1:0-223 GCF_001263595.1 Phalaenopsis equestris
AGAGTGTGTTGAAATCTCATGCAATGCTAAGATGATAATCTACTACTCTAACGCCATAAATTTTCTGGCACGCATTAGTTTAGTGTCGTAGATCCAACCCCCTTATCAAGAGTTCGCCAAAATGAGAGGGAATACCATTAGGAATACTTTCACATGTTCTCCACTGAAGCCCGCCAGATTCTAAGAGTAGATCCAGAGTTAATTAAATGAGTCTTTCTTGGAG
>NW_018172694.1:0-223 GCF_001263595.1 Phalaenopsis equestris
ACCTACATTGATTCGAGTTCTTATGAGTAGATGAGAGTTGATGTTTAGTTTTAGATTTAAATGCCAAACTCTATCAAGCTCGATCAATCTGATCATTTTAATCATTGCGATTGTATTTAAAGATGCGATGGAGGGATTGGTGTTTGCATTTTTTGAGAGAATATTTATCGAATTTATGATGTATGCAAGGAGTTCTATCAAGCTATGCAATACAATCAATCAC
>NW_018172695.1:0-223 GCF_001263595.1 Phalaenopsis equestris
TAGGTCATTTGAACGCGAAATCTTTCCCGACTTTTCTTTGGAGAAGTGGAGGAGAATTATAGGGATTCTTTTCTTTATACATTGATGATCATTCGAGAGCTTGTGAAGGGTGGAAATTCATCTTCCTCGGGTAAAATTTCACAGTTGACCTTACAACTTCTTCATTCGGGAAGCTTTCAGATTTTTTTTTAGAAAACAGTGGAGAAGATGAGGAATTACTTGG
>NW_018172696.1:0-223 GCF_001263595.1 Phalaenopsis equestris
AAGCTATTTCTTGCTTTGAGTCATTTAACTCCAACACAGGCCCAATATGGATAGAATTTAAAGACAGGACGAACCAATCATGGAAGTTTAAATTATGTTTCGTCCATACTCCTCCGCAATACATGTTCACTGAGGGTTGGAACAATTTTTTTAAAGAGATGGAGCTTTGCGTTAATGATATTGTCCTCTTCTATCAATACAAGGACCAACAAAATTTTCCTCA
>NW_018172697.1:0-223 GCF_001263595.1 Phalaenopsis equestris
TAATTTTTTTTGACTTTATTTGTATTATTATAATTATCTATTGTTAGATTTTTAGAGTAAATGTACTTTATAAACCACATGAGTTAATATGTATAAAAAATCAAGTGGAATATGTATTTAAATACTAATTTAAGTTAATATCGACCTAATCATACTTTAGAAAAAAATTGATTACCTTACAATAGAAAGAGCTAGGGCTGTAAACGAGTCGAGTTTGAGCGAG
>NW_018172698.1:0-223 GCF_001263595.1 Phalaenopsis equestris
CCATGTGATGATTTACTTACAAGAACTAAGTTTTTCGATTCAGCTACTGACAAAAGCTGCTTATTGTTGTTGTCATAGAGATATGTAAACTTTTTAACAACTCAAAATTTTACTAGCGGATAAAAAAATAACTATAATGAAAAAAAATGATTAAACATATAATATTAACCAATTTTTTTAATTTACTAATATATCAATCAGCCTACCAATGAAAAACTTAACA
>NW_018172699.1:0-223 GCF_001263595.1 Phalaenopsis equestris
TCTAATCTAGACTTTGATCTACTCATACTATATATATGTTCAAATACCCTTGAACTGTTGTGCACCTAAGTCATAGGGTGACAAATTGGTAGACAGTTGCGTTGTCAGTCATAAGACTCCTCTGACCCGTATTCGATCTCTATGAGGATAGCTAGCACATATGGGAAATAATATTTCCAAATACTACCTTTAAGAAAAAATAAAAAGTTAAAAGACAAAAAAA
>NW_018172700.1:0-223 GCF_001263595.1 Phalaenopsis equestris
ACGGAGAATCACAGACAAGTGTGACTTCTTCCAGTAGGCAGAATGCCTAACAAATTCCATCGTCGAGATTGATCGAGAATGAATAGTATCCCTGAAGAACGGTCTGGCTCGTGACATACATCGTCTCAATTTAAAAATAATATTATCATATTATTAAATATCATTTTAAGTCTTTTTCTTTATTTTAATAATTATGATATTCACCGTTAAGTGAGTTGTATAT
>NW_018172701.1:0-223 GCF_001263595.1 Phalaenopsis equestris
CAATATGCTTTATGTTCAAGTTCCAGTAGTAAGTGGCAAGCTTTGCCAAATATTAGTTTATAATGTGACAAACCAATTTGTGATTAATAGGTAGTCCTATAAGCCAATAATGCATCATCAAGTTTCAAAGACCAATCCTTTCTGCTAGGATTAACAGTTTTTTTCCAATATTCTCTTGATTTCTCTGCTAGAAACCTTGCTAAATCACTAGTTTGAGGGTTAT
>NW_018172702.1:0-223 GCF_001263595.1 Phalaenopsis equestris
GAAATACACCAAAAAATCGACATACAATTAAAAAGAAACAAGCGAAAAACTTATATATGGATAATACTCGTGTAATCGATCGAGAATATACGTTCGAACAAGATCGAATCAAAGTATCTCGAAACACAACATCCACGAAGTGAATTCCTATATAAACCAGCCGTAACTAGAGAACCAAAAAGAACGAATTCATCTAATGTGTTGTTTCTTCTTTTATTTGACT
>NW_018172703.1:0-223 GCF_001263595.1 Phalaenopsis equestris
AATATGAGTTTAGAAATAATTGATCCATGACATATAATTACTTATAAAAAATCAGGCTAATTTTAATTTATAACTTTAACTGATATTATTACTCGGAAAAAAATTGATTTGATAATACTTTAAGCTGCTATTATCACCAACATGGTCTCAAGCAACTCAATGATTCAAAGTGAAATGCGGACTACAAAGACAGAGAACTTTAATTGAAATATTAGTAAAACAC
>NW_018172704.1:0-223 GCF_001263595.1 Phalaenopsis equestris
AGACAGCAGCCCAAAAGATTAGTATATCGTGAAGTCAGTGATCTGATAGACGTGTCGTAGAGGCAACGACCCAAAAAATGAGTGTGTCATGCAGACAGTGACTCGAAAAGATGAGCGTGTCGTGGAAGCAGAGACCCAAAGATCGCGTATGTCGTGAAGGAAGTGACCCGAAAGAATAGACGTGTTGTGGAGGCAGCGGCCTGAATGGTGAGTATATCGTGAA
>NW_018172705.1:0-223 GCF_001263595.1 Phalaenopsis equestris
TCCTGATCTTATCATCCTCATAAGGCCACATCTTCAACCATATAATTCACTGTCTTCTGAATTCACGCTATCATTGGGCCTTTATCTTTGCTCTAAAGTTATGCATTTTATTTTCAGCTAACCACAAACACAAAAAGCGATATTTCGCATTGAGTTTGCTACCGACCAAACAACCTTAAAAAAATTTAAGGCTTCAAGATTCTGTTCAAATTACACCTAAGTT
>NW_018172706.1:0-223 GCF_001263595.1 Phalaenopsis equestris
AAAATTAAATTTTAGATGTTATATATGTAAATACAGAGGAGTTGTGATAGATGTGAATTGTAGAACCATATTCAAGAGATTTTAAATAAAATTTTGAGCCACAGCCACAAAATAAGGAAATCATATAAAAAACAACATTTAATGTGAAAAAAACTCGAGAACGTGAAAAAATCACTGAGTCACAGTATACCATAAAATCCACTATGAAGAAAATGAGAAGAAT
>NW_018172707.1:0-223 GCF_001263595.1 Phalaenopsis equestris
GGTACATAGCTTATGGTTCTTATTAGTCAGTAGGATACATTGGATATAATAACATATTGATGATTTTGCTTATTGGTTCTTTAAGTGTTAAATTGTTTTGTAGATTTTCTGCAACTAAGTAGTAAGCTTCGTGCTTTCAATTAATTGCACATGCAATATTTACTATTTTCAGGGAAGGGGAAGGAGGGTGAAATAAGAGACATTTGAGATGTGAATATTTTTT
>NW_018172708.1:0-223 GCF_001263595.1 Phalaenopsis equestris
TTGCATGTGGAAAAGAATTCAAGAGCACTGTATATAGATTAGAAGAAAAATTTGGAAATGAATCAAAATTGTTTCCACTGCATGCTTATAAGATTCTTATCTTGTAATTCACATTCACATTCTCATAAAACAAGAGTTAAAATAAGATGCGAACCTTTCAGAACCTCGCAAACAGGTCAGAATGGTATCGTCAGGCAGTTCACCCCCACCTATCTAATAAAAA
>NW_018172709.1:0-223 GCF_001263595.1 Phalaenopsis equestris
GGGGAGATGAGTAAGAAAAGGGCTATGCAGAAGTTAAGAACTAGCGAGCACGAGGATCGAGCTAGATCTTCAGGTTTCCTTGCAGGCTTGTTGCAGGAGAGGGCTTTAGAGCAGGCTGGATGTCGTTCTAACGATTGTCTAACAAGGCACCCATCAGAGGTGGATGTTCCCAAATGCTATTTTGGAAACTAAATTCTTAAAGCATAGAATAAATCTTAATTAT
>NW_018172710.1:0-223 GCF_001263595.1 Phalaenopsis equestris
GGTTCAACCTGGTTCGATGTCTGTTCAATCTGGTTCAATGCAGGTGCGGTTATTAAGCCAGCTCAAATCAGACCACCCATGGGTTCGCGGTTGAACCGGTCGAATCGAACAGTCTGAACCGATTTTCTAAATCATGCACAGAGTATTCCTAACCAGCTAGCTAAGCACCAAGAAATGGAAAATTCACATATGTAGGACACAATTCTTATGAATTTACATATCT
>NW_018172711.1:0-223 GCF_001263595.1 Phalaenopsis equestris
TCTGATATCAAATGATATTAGAGTTAACCAAATAACATGAAAAATCTAATTTTTATAATTGAAAGATAAACAAGGGGTTACAAAAAACACATACTGAAATAAGAAATACAAAAGATGCTACACAAATACCAAACTAGGTCTTGAACCGAAGGTAGTGGGAAGGTGACAACAATGTATGCTAGAGGGCTATAGTAGAGAGGTATAGGAGATTGGGAGGGGGAGG
>NW_018172712.1:0-223 GCF_001263595.1 Phalaenopsis equestris
CAGAGATGTTACTTTCAATGAAATGAAGATCTACAAGAATAGAAACAAAACTTCGGATTGTTCATCACTTACTTTTGAAGACTCCGCCAAATGTATTGAGATAGAAGATAATGGTGACCGGGAAGATGGAGAAAGGAAAAAATGCTCATTCCAATGAAATACATGAAATTCCTCAGACAACTGCTACGGAAGTCATGAGGTCCAACAAAATCACACAACCGAT
>NW_018172713.1:0-223 GCF_001263595.1 Phalaenopsis equestris
CTTGAAAGAAACTTCATTAATTCTGCTTTAAATATATAGTACAACTGATCATGCTGAAATTATCAAAAGGCAACATGCTGAGTACTTTTGAAACATCATATCATATCTACTGCTCTGACGATATACAAAAAATCAACAACTAACTATCTGTCTGTTTGCCTATCTGTCCTTCTGACGGGGTGAGCTGATGATCAAGCTAACCTTCTAAGACATGCTTTGGAAC
>NW_018172714.1:0-223 GCF_001263595.1 Phalaenopsis equestris
AGGTTGGCAGAACCTGTTCAGCCGGCTAGGCTTGGTGGTGGGTATTGCTGGTCGATCGGTTGTTTTGTACAGCTTTTTACTTTTGATAATAGGTGGGGACAATTTTGAACGTCCCTAGTATGATTGGAGATGCTGAGAGATTAATTCCTTCTTTGGATTCGCTTCTTCGAGATGGTTAACCTGATCAAATGCCTCTTTATCTTGATTTTGATTAAATGGTTCA
>NW_018172715.1:0-223 GCF_001263595.1 Phalaenopsis equestris
TCCAATATCGGATGAATTGCACAACATACGACAAACTTTTGTGATCATTTTTAAGAGCACCTCTTATAATGAATGCTTCTAGCTATTTTGAAACTTTCCTACAATTTAGAAATCAACTTTCATTTGCTTCTACAGCTTCTGATGCTTCACGAAAGATATTGAATATGATATATTAACATTTAATGTTGTATTCCAAAACACAAAGCCAAATATATATATATAT
>NW_018172716.1:0-223 GCF_001263595.1 Phalaenopsis equestris
TTTACTTCTTGGTCCCTCACAAGTTCTATATTAGTTGCATAGGATTTGATAAATCCTATTTAACGTAATGTCAGGTTGCATCCAAACACCACCTACGAGGGGTAAAAATATTACATGCAGAAAAACTAGGTATTGATTGGTGGTATTGGGGTGGTATCAAGTGATCTTTAATATTCGCTCCAATGAGAGAGTGACAGGAACATAATGTTGGGAGCAATAGATA
>NW_018172717.1:0-223 GCF_001263595.1 Phalaenopsis equestris
TGGCATCATAATATAGGGTTCTAAGTATTCAAGGGTTTAATTGAAGCATTTAGAAGCATAATTATGAACATATGAAGGCATTTTGAGTGGGTTAAATTTCTTCCAAATTTTATATTTATGATAAAAAATGAGTGTCTCGACAAATTTGCTTGTGAAGAAATGTAGCAACACAAAATTTTGAAAACTTTATTTAAATGATGGAGTGTGATATTAAGAATATTAT
>NW_018172718.1:0-223 GCF_001263595.1 Phalaenopsis equestris
TGGCATCATAATATAGGGTTCTAAGTATTCAAGGGGTTAATTGAAGCATTTAGAAGCATAATTATCAACATATGAAGGCATTTTGAGTGGGTTAAATGTCTTCCAAATTTTATATTTATGATCAAAATGAGTGGCTCGACAAATTTGCTTTTGGAAAAATGTAGCAACACAAATTTTTGAAAACTTTAATTTAAATGATGGAGTGTGATATTAAGAATATTAT
>NW_018172719.1:0-223 GCF_001263595.1 Phalaenopsis equestris
AAAAAAAATTGAAATCTATAAATTTTGGAAATATATTAGTATTCTTATTTATGCAATAAAAATTATTTAAATATTTGTCATGATACATTGTAAATACATTGGGCATGATGGTGAAAAAGCTAAAGGGGCGGTGGTAGAGGTGAAAAATAATAAAATAATTTTATCATTGCTTATCTTAAAGATATTAAAAATATATACTTGAAATATAGGGGAATTTACATAC
>NW_018172720.1:0-223 GCF_001263595.1 Phalaenopsis equestris
TAGTTTCTCCCATGTGAACTAGTTGATCCCAAAGCTTATATTTTTCCTGAAGTGTAGAGCTAACATAAACAAAGGTGGCCCAACCTTAATACTCCTCCAAATGATAATTGAGGAGAATAAATTGATCATCATATTGAATGATAGTGATGCGGACATTGGGTTTCCAAAAAGCTATATCTTGTTATTTTTGTTGCAAAAAATATTGTAGTTTTTAAAGTGCTTG
>NW_018172721.1:0-223 GCF_001263595.1 Phalaenopsis equestris
CTAAAGAATTAATGAAATTACCTTTTGATACTTTTCTATTTATGTGCAAAAATTAATTCAACAGGGATATATGCCAAAAGATAAGCTACAAATCTTTTAAATATTATGGAATGTTAAAAGTCAAACCCCAACTCAAATGAAGTTCTCGAATTTGGTACTGTAGAACCAGCCGATGACTCTCAATTTTTCATGGTTGTTGCTAGCGGATTGGAAGAGGATTGCC
>NW_018172722.1:0-223 GCF_001263595.1 Phalaenopsis equestris
ACTCCATAGAGTAATTAATTAATTAAAAATTAAATTCAATTTATTACTTCTCAATTTTATTCTTGTAATTTTCTCCTTGCTCTCTTGAATCTAGGGGTATTTTTGGTTTATTTTTATGATTATTCTTTAAAAAGTTATGAATTTTTATAGATTTTTAAGCTTTTATGGATTTAATTAAATAAAAAATTGTGATTTTTCTATTTATCCAGCACGGTGCCAACTG
>NW_018172723.1:0-223 GCF_001263595.1 Phalaenopsis equestris
GTCATTTTATGTTGGATCTTTACAAAACTTCAAATGTGGCTCCTCCAAAGATGATTGATACAACACTAGTAATATGTACCATTTTTACTAGAGCAAATTTGTTGTACATTTAAAGAGCCAATTCAAGTATAACACGAGCTAAATATGAATAAAAATATGCAAATCTAGTCAAACATGAACACACTGTTCACGAGCAATTTCTAAAACGAAACAATTTCAAATA
>NW_018172724.1:0-223 GCF_001263595.1 Phalaenopsis equestris
CTCAAAAGATGAGAATAGGATGTCATACTCCATTTGAGGTGGCCTTATAACTATCTCAACGATTTGAGTATACCTATCTCGAATAATTGAGTAGAGGATCAAATGTCATACTCCATTTAAGGTGGTCGTATATCGATCTAAAAATATGAGAATAGGATATCATACTCCATCTAAGGTGGCCTCATACCTATCTCAAAGAATTGGGAACAAGAATGCCAGTACT
>NW_018172725.1:0-223 GCF_001263595.1 Phalaenopsis equestris
TTGCAGATGCATTACATAATCCAAAGGGCATTCGCTGAAAAAAAAAACATTACATAAGGACAACTGAATGTTATTTTATCTTGATCCTCTGGAACAATATATATTTGATGATAACCGATATATCCATCTTAAAAAAAATATATATTTGTGCCCAGCTAGACTATCTAACATTTGGTCCAAGAAAGGTGAAGGAAAATGATCTTTTCTGGTGGCAGAATTTAAT
>NW_018172726.1:0-223 GCF_001263595.1 Phalaenopsis equestris
ATAATCTGCTGATAAGCTAGGTGTAGTGACTATTACAAATTTTTAATTTTTTAGAAAAATAAGACCGTAGCCAAAAAACTTTTATCGCAAATAAATATATACAGTGTGAAAATAATATTTTCAGCATTTTGAAAACGCATGAGCTATGAGCTGTCAAAACACAAATTAACTAAACAGACACTGTGGATCCGCACCAAACACCAAATAAGTTGCCCAAAGATAG
>NW_018172727.1:0-223 GCF_001263595.1 Phalaenopsis equestris
TGGGGAGTTTGAATCATTTGGAGCCTTCAAAATCCACTAAAAATTTGTTTCGAACCACCTTAATCTGTCGTATATTATCTCTAGAAACTCAGGCGCCAGTTCTCTAGATTTTGGAGCCTCAGGCGCCACTCTGCAGTAGCTCCACTGTTTTGCTCTAAATAGCTCCGCTTCAGCTCTGTTTCGCCCCGTTTAAGTTGTGTTTCACTCCTAACAGATATACCTA
>NW_018172728.1:0-223 GCF_001263595.1 Phalaenopsis equestris
TGTACTGTCTCTATATCCAGTGAGATGTATAATTCTCCAACTGAGTGGTCAATAGTCTGAAATCCACTGTCAGTATATGTGTACTCCTCTAGAGTACTGTAACACTTTAAGTGGAGGATGTTACATTTTGAGGATCTCGGCGTTGCATGATGGGCAACCCGCACAAAGCTCATCTAAAGTTACCGATAATGTCAACTCTGTCGCAAACTCGGACTCGTCCTCT
>NW_018172729.1:0-223 GCF_001263595.1 Phalaenopsis equestris
CACATCGTTGTCTGAATAACTGGACAATGGAGGTAATATTTTTTCCATTATTACGACTCATGCATCTCCCAGCCAATGAAAATCAACTCAATTTCTCATCCATCAAACAAAAAATATATAATTTTTTTTCATTTATTTTTTCTTGAAAAAAACAAATATCTTATAGGTAATTTCATTTCACTCCTCTTATCTATCTTTGTTTCCTCTTAGATTTAAAAAAAAA
>NW_018172730.1:0-223 GCF_001263595.1 Phalaenopsis equestris
CTAGATAAATAATCAACTATTTGATTATCAGATTCTTTCCTATCTATTACCAAAAAATGAAATTCTTGCATCAGAACTACCAATCTAATTAATCTTGATTTCACATCATTCTTTCGCATCAAATATTTTATAACAGAGTGGTCTGTATGTACAACACATTTAACTCCAATCAGATATGACTTAAACTTATCACAAGCATAGAAAATTGCTAATAACTCTCTTT
>NW_018172731.1:0-223 GCF_001263595.1 Phalaenopsis equestris
AATTTTTACACCTTTATTATAAATTTGAGCTTGAAATTTCTGCATCTTTGTTTGTTGGCTTCAAATAAACTTATATGTTATAAAATATTGAACATTAAAATATATTATTAATAACTGAAGAAATCATTTGTCGCCTATATGACCAGCTACTATCATGACTTTCAACTGCGATTTGTACGACAAGTTGGTGGTGCTATTGCCACCGTCTACAACATTCATGACC
>NW_018172732.1:0-223 GCF_001263595.1 Phalaenopsis equestris
AGCTAAAAACACATCTTTATCATGAGGATCTAAACTATGAGAAGTAGAAGCTCTTTCAAATTCAAGATGGATATCAATTTTCCCAGAATTATGTTTGTATCCCTCAGCGTTCTATCTTAAGGTTCACAACGGACTAGAAGAACATTTTCAATGAAATAAATTTGTTGTTTAATTATGGAAAACAAAAACTATTGGCCTTCGATTCTTACCTTCAATTCAGCAG
>NW_018172733.1:0-223 GCF_001263595.1 Phalaenopsis equestris
GCGAGTATTTTTTTGCTCTGATGTTATTGTCTTTGTTTTGGGCTTCTTTGCATGGAGTTGTACTGGACGAGGAATCCCTCCTTTTTATGAGTGACTCTTGTAATATTTTTTAGATTTTGGTAGCGGGGGACCCTCTCCAAACATTTTTGTAACCTTTTGCCAATTAACACGTAAGAAGCCGGGTAATTCTCTTTCCCCTAATATATATATATATATATATATA
>NW_018172734.1:0-223 GCF_001263595.1 Phalaenopsis equestris
ATATATATATACATATATATATATATACATATATAACACAGTATCCTGTGCTCATGCTTACTTTGCTCTCTTTCCTTCCTTCTGCTCTCTCTGCTTTTGTTCTTGTGCTCTCCTCAATGGCTCATTATTTTTCTCCATATGATTTTAGATCTGTAACCTTGAATGAACTATCTTAGAAAAGTCAAGTTGAGGTTGACTTGCTATAAGAGGGCTACATTTTTGA
>NW_018172735.1:0-223 GCF_001263595.1 Phalaenopsis equestris
AAAAAGGAGACAAGACAGCGAGAATATGATTCATTAACCTACTACTAATTTCAAAGATTTTGTTATCATCTTGCTGATAATGGTACACTTTTTTGTAATATAATTTAACACTTTTGTACTAATAGTAATCATATTACAATAGAATTAACAAATTTATATATAATTATACTTAAATATTTGAAATGTAAATTTGTACGGCATATGCTCCTTCTATCTTGATCAA
>NW_018172736.1:0-223 GCF_001263595.1 Phalaenopsis equestris
TTGTTTTGTTAGCCCATAAGGTAAAATAACACTAACAATATAATCTACAATATCAATATATCAAGGTATTTCCCATCCTTTTACAATATAAATTTGTTCATCATGAAAAGTTTCATTAATTCCTTTTTCCAAATCGAGTATTTTTCCTATTCTAACCTAGATAAACGATCAGCAATTTGATTATCAGTCATTTTCCTATCGACTATCATAAAATCAAACTCTT
>NW_018172737.1:0-223 GCF_001263595.1 Phalaenopsis equestris
TATATATATATATATATATATATATATCATTGACTCAATCTTTAAAAATGAAAAAAACTTATTGCTCAATCTATATACCTAAAATTCAATCAAGAATTCAAGAGACCCGCTTTATATTTATAGATAGAGTAATTGTAAAGGGATGATAATAAAAAGGAGTTATTCAGAATCTTATAAGATTTACATATAAACCACCTCAAAGTCTAACATCCAAGCTTTCAAT
>NW_018172738.1:0-223 GCF_001263595.1 Phalaenopsis equestris
TAGAACTTTATGCTACATTAAAATATGATGGTGTAGCTAGTGTTGCAATTAGACTTAAACTTTTTTATTTGTTCTTAAGGGACGAAACTAAGATGTGATTAAACTCATTAAAACTGAGATTTATTAAGACTTGGGAAGATATGACACAAAAACTCCTGGCTAAATTCTTTCCTCCTTCAAGAACTACAAAGTTTAGAAATGATATTACGTCTTTTATTCAGTA
>NW_018172739.1:0-223 GCF_001263595.1 Phalaenopsis equestris
CCTCATCTGGGAGACCTAAGGTTTAGACCCTTGGAAATGTGGGGAGTTTATCCACGGATCTCCAAGGGAGAAACTCTCCACAGCATCACGAAATGGACTAGCTACAAAGCTTTTCCGATTTTGCAACTCCTTCAGACTTTGCAAAGTGAGCCAACTACAAAACTTATCTCGTTTTGCCAAGTCTGACATCTCAACTTCTCCAAGTAAAGCTGGGGAACCCAAA
>NW_018172740.1:0-223 GCF_001263595.1 Phalaenopsis equestris
GGTAGGAGACAACCCAAGTAGTAAAAATGGAGTTTAATGTGCAATTTCATGGTTTTTAGGCAATCTAGCATTTTTTGTAATTTGGCGCATTATGCGCCAATCTGGCACACTATGCGCCAACCCCTTAATTTTTCCAGATTTCATTTCTGTGAAAAATTTGCTCTATACCACTTTACGTTTACCTCTATTTAACTCAAATGAACCCTTATAAGCAAAATTAAAC
>NW_018172741.1:0-223 GCF_001263595.1 Phalaenopsis equestris
CTCCTTCAATTTCCCATGTGAATCAGAGAAAGCTGTCATTTCCTAAAGAAAACATTATAAAAAGCTCTGTCATTAAAAAGGTTGATCTCCAACAACTTACTAGTCCAAAACTATTTTTATATTATTGACAAAATCCAAGTTAAACGCCCATTGACATCTAAGATAATTTTTTTAAAAAACAAAGCTAAAGTCCAGAATCATCATTTAGAGTCAACTAGAAGTA
>NW_018172742.1:0-223 GCF_001263595.1 Phalaenopsis equestris
CAACTCTTTAATTTCTTGGAAGAGTAAGAAATAAAATTGAGTGTCTAAGTCATCTATTAAGTATGAATATTGCACTGTGTCCTCAGCTTGTCCTGAGATCATGTGGCTTCGAGGTTTGTTGGCTGAGCATGGTTTTCCTCAAATTGAGTCTACTTCACTTTATGCAGATAATAATAGTGTTATCCAGATTATTGCTAATCATGTCTTTCATGAGCGCACGAAA
>NW_018172743.1:0-223 GCF_001263595.1 Phalaenopsis equestris
GATTTTAAATTAATTAAGTGGATGATGAAGATGATATGTAGGATGTGCTTGTTATATGGGCTCAATTTTGGGCTTTTAAAATGATGGGCTTTTAAGATGAAGGGATGATAGACTTTTTAAAATCATTTAGGGAAGGACTTTAAAAATGGGCTAGATGAATAATTTTCATGAAAGGGGATTTATTTTGAGCTTAAATGTGATGAAATTGAACTTGAAATGACTT
>NW_018172744.1:0-223 GCF_001263595.1 Phalaenopsis equestris
TGATAAGATCTAGCATAAAGTTGAATTTAGATCTACGGCCTCAAAAATAAGATATTATATGATTTACTCGATCATTACTTATCCAGATATAATTATATTAATTGTATTTTCTTCATTCAGAAAATATCTCTAGAAGTTTGTTTTTTGAGAATTTATTTGCTTAATCCCATAAGCGGATAACTCATTCGATATTAGTCAACTGCAAGGAAATCCTTTTAAAAAA
>NW_018172745.1:0-223 GCF_001263595.1 Phalaenopsis equestris
ATGTTTATTAGTTTCATTTTCAAAAATAGTTTTGAATTTTTTTTTTTGAAGAGTGTTATTAATTTAAATTTTTAATAAGAACTTTCGCTAATTTGTTCAATTTTGGTTTTAAGTTTATTATATTTGATTAATTTTTTAATTATTATTTATTTATTTAATTTTGAATATATACTTAGAAAAAAAGACTTGTATTTTAAATTTTATTAAATTTAATTTTTGTTTT
>NW_018172746.1:0-223 GCF_001263595.1 Phalaenopsis equestris
TTTTGAGTGTTATTAGTATAAAAAATTAAAGTTTAGGCATTTAATATGAAATTCATAAAAATTAGGTGTTGACACGCTTTACACGCTTTAAATGTGGGAAAAAATTTGCGTACGTAAGAGCTGCGTATGTCAGTAACCTACAAATAGGTTACATGGAGAGTATTTAGAGATTATAACGGTGTTATACCCCAAGTAACCCCCTGTAACCTATCTATACTTTTTA
>NW_018172747.1:0-223 GCF_001263595.1 Phalaenopsis equestris
ATTATCCCATAACTAATTTAATTTATCTCCAATTTCATTTTTTTTTTAGAGACTCTGTGAGAGATTTTAGTCATATTATTAATTGACTGAAGTATGAGCATGTGTTGAGATCAATGAATCTTGAGCTTTAATTATATAATTTTTAGTAGATCCAACGAAAAATTTCAGCAATACAACATATTTGATCTCTTTAAGATAAAATCAGTCATCAATAATATAATAT
>NW_018172748.1:0-223 GCF_001263595.1 Phalaenopsis equestris
TTGTAAGTCACCTTGATGATACAAGGGGGGCGATAGGTGGATTATAAGCCACCTTACTTAGGCTCCCGCCTTTGATTGGGGTGTAAACGAGTCGAGATCGGGCAAGCTCATGGTCGACTCTTTAAAAATACTGTTGTTCATGCTCGATTCATTAGATTTCCTTGTGCAAAGAGTTTGTTCATATTCGACTCGATTATTTCACTAGCAGAACAAGTTGTTCGCG
>NW_018172749.1:0-223 GCF_001263595.1 Phalaenopsis equestris
TTGTAAGTCACCTTGATGATACAAGGGGGGCGATACGTGGATTATAAGCCACCTTACTTAGACTCCCGCCTTTGATTGGGGTGTAAACGAGTCGAGTTCGGGCAAGCTCATGGCCGACTCTTTAAAAATACTGTTGTTCATGCTCAATTCATTAGATTTCCTTGTGCAAAAAGTTTGTTCATATTCGGCTCGATTATTTCACTAGCAGAACAAGTTGTTCGCG
>NW_018172750.1:0-223 GCF_001263595.1 Phalaenopsis equestris
TTGTGAGTTCAAAAGCTCAAGATCGATATAGTGATACTCTGCAATCACAAAAATTATACAAGAGCAATGTTTTAAAAATCTGGGAGGACCTATTGAGGATTTAATTATTCGTCGACAGTTGGAACGATTCTGTTGTTTTTCTACTATAGCGGTGATTTCTGTAGTTCGGGAGCCTTATGCTAATCTATCAGAGGCAGAAGAAGATTGAGTTATGGTCAGAGGA
>NW_018172751.1:0-223 GCF_001263595.1 Phalaenopsis equestris
CTTGAGAAAGAGTGGGTTGATATTTATTTAAATCTACTTATTTTTTTATGGCAAATAACACAATTATTATTGGAATATAAGAAAATAGGAAGATTTACAGACTTACCACTCCATTCTTATTTTTTATATTGTTCGTGCACAGCTCGTGTTCGGCTCGTTAGTTAAGTAAACGAGCAGAACACTAACACGTTTTTAAAGCTCGAATTATAAACGAGCCGAACAC
>NW_018172752.1:0-223 GCF_001263595.1 Phalaenopsis equestris
GAAGGAGAAGATGAGGGAAGAAAGCTCCTCAACTCTCCCTTCACTCTACCTAGGAAAAAAACTCACAACACTTACTCAAAAGAAGATGAAAATATAGGCGGAAGAAGAAGAAGATGAAGTCGAGAAGAAGAGAAAAATCTCTTAGAAAAACTCACCCAAATTCTCCCATCAAGCTTGGCACGTGCGTATAATGTGCTTATTTATTATCTTTATTTTTTTTTTT
>NW_018172753.1:0-223 GCF_001263595.1 Phalaenopsis equestris
CTCTTGCAATTTAAATTTACTGCAAAATTATATACGTGTTGCAAAAGATAACATTTCAGGTGGAGGAATAGGAAGAATCGACAAGTATGTTTTTAAGTTATTGCATTCCAATATACTTTTATTTATCTGAACCTCTTGTTTCTTGCCTATAACCTTGCATGCTAAATGATAAGGTCACTCAACATGTCAAAACTGAAACTTTTAGGATATCCACAAAACTGAA
>NW_018172754.1:0-223 GCF_001263595.1 Phalaenopsis equestris
GTTAAGGCTTGAAATTGATCAAAATTGTGAAAATTCTGGATTTGAACCAAAATCAGTAGAGCCCGCCGAAGGCGCCCTCGATGCCGCCGATAGCGGATTTTTCTCTAGACTTAGGATTTAATTCCAATGGAGCGCGCTGACGGTGTCATTGACCCCGCCGACGGTGAGCTCAATAAAAAACACCTCTGACCGCGATTTTGACCAGTCAATCACCACTATTCAT
>NW_018172755.1:0-223 GCF_001263595.1 Phalaenopsis equestris
ACTTAAAATAACATATTATTTTGGTGTATCAATGGGCTAAACTAAAAAAATGCAAACCAGCTAAACTGGTGCCAAGGCGGCAGGATCTGACACCTAAGCGCTAGATACAGAACTTGGCTGGCACATAGGCGGCATGATTATTTTCTAGAAGATTCATTGAAAGAGGCCGAATTTTGAAGAGATGCCTCAAGCAACCCTATGTCATTTTTGAAGCTCTATAAAT
>NW_018172756.1:0-223 GCF_001263595.1 Phalaenopsis equestris
AATTTTGAACCTAAACCCCAAATCAACTCAAATATTTTGCATTAAACAATCTTAATCTTCTTCTGCCTTGATTAGCCCCCTAGGATGCTAATCAAAACACCTAAGACCCAATTTTGAAGCCATGGACCAAGGGCCCATTGGATTAAGGAGACACTTACCCCATTTTGGTTAAACTCTTCCCCCTATGCAATCACCCATCAAGCCTTAGGGCTAATCACAATTA
>NW_018172757.1:0-223 GCF_001263595.1 Phalaenopsis equestris
TCTAAGGATCAGTCCAACAAGCTGAACTTTTCACCAACCCCAAGCCATATCTTTCTTACACTCCTGCTTACAGAAATCCACTAAAAAAGCTGCTTACTTCTCTTCAAGGGAGGAGGACGTGAGACCTCTACATCCTCTACTGGCTCCTTCCCACGTCAATGTATCATGGTCCTCTTAGAGGAGGACGGGGCCTGATTACCAAAGAATGAGGTCGATGCTTCCG
>NW_018172758.1:0-223 GCF_001263595.1 Phalaenopsis equestris
TCTAAGGATCAGTCCAACAAGCTGAACTTTTCACCGACCCCAAGCCATATCTTTCTTACACTCCTGCTTCCGAGAATCCAATAAAAAAGCTCCTTGCTTCTCTTCAAGGGAAGAGGACGTGGGACCTCTACATCCTCTACTGGCTCCTTCCCACTTCAATGTATCATGGTCCTCTTAGTGGAGGATGAGGCCTGATTACCAAAGAATGAGGTCGATGCTTCCG
>NW_018172759.1:0-223 GCF_001263595.1 Phalaenopsis equestris
GGTCCCTCCCAAGTCGGTTCAAATTTTTCACCTATTTTATGGTGTGTAAGAATAGATCTTTTGAGAAGGACGACCAGATCACCAACTTTAAGCGTCCTCGGGCTGAACAATTTATCATGACCCTGCACCATCCTTGCTTGGTCGTGCTCCATGTGTCGTCGTGCTTCTAGTCATTTTCCCTCGAGACGTTCCAATTTTTCAAGTCTGAGTTTTGCACTTTCTT
>NW_018172760.1:0-223 GCF_001263595.1 Phalaenopsis equestris
GAATCCTCTAGTGGACACGCCAATTCCTTAGCAAGCTTGGCTAAAGAGTTTGCATTGGCGTTATCTCCCTAAGGAATCCTATACAGTGTCACATTGGGAATCTATTCTAATAACTTCATTGCGTAGTTATGATATTATATTAATCTTTACTTTAGAAACTTGTATTGTCTAGCAACTTACTAAACGAGGAGTTGTGAGTCACCATAGATGACAATGTCTGCTA
>NW_018172761.1:0-223 GCF_001263595.1 Phalaenopsis equestris
CTTTAAAAAGTGCAGCAACAACTCAAAAGAAGATCTCATTGATCGTTTGCTAGACAAATCAGTGACAACTTTCTTCTTCACTAAAATGCAAGAGAAACTCAAAAGAAGATTTTGTTGATAACCTGTTACGTAAGTCAGGGATGACTTTCTTATTCACAACAACTAAAAGACTCGTTGATTGCTTACTACACAAGTTGGGGATAACTTTCTTCTTCACAACAAT
>NW_018172762.1:0-223 GCF_001263595.1 Phalaenopsis equestris
TATCTGTTAGGAACGAAACACAACTTAAAAGGGGCGAACGGAGCCAAACTGAGCGAAACGGTGGAGCTGCTATAGACCGGCGCCCCAATCCAGAGAATGACAAAAAAAATGGCACCGACAGTGCTAAGAATGGTGCCAAAAATGCCCAGAACTGCACCGATGGTGCCAGAGACAACTTGGACGCTATTTTGGGCGGTTATGACCGAGATTCAATGAATTTGGA
>NW_018172763.1:0-223 GCF_001263595.1 Phalaenopsis equestris
ATATATATATATATATATATATATATAGAGAGAATTGAGTGGAATGTATGTTATTTCCCTAAAAATGATTTTGAATTTTATTTGTAATACTAATTAGCATTAATTTTTTGTAATTATTGATATCTGATCTTCTTCTTTTAAAGCATTGGCATGATTTTAAAATCCTAAAATCCACATTTCATTTAAGGGGATTTACATACATAGCACTCAAAATATATCTACT
>NW_018172764.1:0-223 GCF_001263595.1 Phalaenopsis equestris
AGTATATTATTTTTGTGGATCGGTGCCCTCTTGGCCAACTGCCAGGCTGGTTTGGGTGTGGTCATTAGAGATGAATGTGTTGAACTTGTCAAGGCTACAGGGAAACAAATGCAGCATTGGTACAGTTCGCTTGTGGAAGGTGACATTTTCCTATTTCTTGAAGCTCTTTTAAAACCTTGGATGCACGAATACTAGGAGATTATCATTGAAAGTGACAACGCCA
>NW_018172765.1:0-223 GCF_001263595.1 Phalaenopsis equestris
TTTTTTATACAATATGCCCCCAAGTCTTTTTAGGTCTACCTCTATTATTCTCAACATAAGTTAAATCTAAACCATTTACACTCCAAACTGGACCATCAGATGGTCGATGTTTATTGTGACCAAACTATTTAAGTTGATTCTCTCTAGTCTTGTCCGCCTTTGGAGCTACATTAACTCTATAACGGATATATTCATTTCACATTTTGTCTCAAGTGTCGAGCCA
>NW_018172766.1:0-223 GCF_001263595.1 Phalaenopsis equestris
ACACACACATATATATATATATATATATATAATGGTAGCTGCTCCTTCCATCGTGCTCTAGGTTTCTTTTCTGATTCATCATGGTAATTTCTATGTTTTTTGTTTGGAGTTGATTGAATTTTTCCTTACTTTTGATTTCTTATTGCTTTTTCTACTTCCTTCATGTCATTTGGAGGATGTGAATGTTTTTGAATTACAGTTACATTGGTTTATTGTTGCATTG
>NW_018172767.1:0-223 GCF_001263595.1 Phalaenopsis equestris
ATTATTTTGCAGATCATTATTATTTCTAGATCATATAAACTATCTTCTTATATTTATGACCATGTTGATTCATATCCTCCTTATCAACTAAGGTATCAGCAGTTATCGTCTAAAAGATCTTTTGGTGATATCCTTACATATACATCTTTAATGAAAATTTTTCCTTTCAGCTCCATGCACTTTTGTTATTAAGTTTTACATGTTTCTTTGACCTCACAAATTT
>NW_018172768.1:0-223 GCF_001263595.1 Phalaenopsis equestris
TTAAATTGGAGCCGAAATAATCCTCTTTGGGGATTGTTTCAGCCCATATTAAAAGAGTCATGAGACTAAATTGGCAATTTTGTAGAGTTTTTTACTAAAATGACCACCTACGAAGAGTCATGAAACTGTTTTAACAATTTTTTCTAAAGAAAAAATACAATGCAATCTACAATGTTCATCTTAATATAATAAAAAATAGCAAACACGGGCACCCCTTAATCAT
>NW_018172769.1:0-223 GCF_001263595.1 Phalaenopsis equestris
CTAATTCTTAAGGGAAATGGAGCAGACTTAGCCAAACACTGCATTTCGGGGGTACGACACCGCAGAGCGTTTGTGACATTCAGAAGAATGGACGACAGTAAGATACCGTATGGGTTTTGACCAGATCTAGAGTTAGAGGTGCTACGCCTGTACAAGCTATGTGACGGTTGCACCTCTTAGTACACGTAAAAGGAATTATTGTCCTGGAGCGTGGCTTAATAGG
>NW_018172770.1:0-223 GCF_001263595.1 Phalaenopsis equestris
CAAAGCCTTAAAATGCTCCATAATGCAAAAAATACATGATATGAACACTCCAAACAGTAGGAAAATGGACTATAATAAACTTGCATCTACAAAAAAATTGAATCAGAATATACCTTCTTGTGGAAAACAGGCTTAGTCTGCCCACCGTAACCAGATTGCTTCCGATCATAACGACGCTTTCCTTGAACTGATAGACTATCCTTACCCTTCTTGTATTGAGTGA
>NW_018172771.1:0-223 GCF_001263595.1 Phalaenopsis equestris
TTGAAATTCAGGTATCAACCCAAGAAAGAGAATCATAATTTATGTACCGACCTGGCAAGGAGGGAATCAGAATTTAAGTATTGATCCTGTGCTGGGCAATGAAATTTAGGTACCAATCCCAGAAAGAGAATCTGAATTTAGGTACTGACCTCAAAAAGAGGGAATCATAATTTTGGTACTGACCCTGAGACGGGAATTGAAATTTAGGTATCAATCCCAAAAA
>NW_018172772.1:0-223 GCF_001263595.1 Phalaenopsis equestris
TTTTTTTTTGGTAGATGTGGTTGTAGAATTATTGTAAGAAAAATAATTTTTTTGAAAGCTTTTATGAGCATTATAAATATATAGTTAAAAAATCACACAACAATTGTCTTATACCTATCAGATTTTAGCAGATCTGGTCATAAAAGATAGTTCGGCAACATAGATTTCTAAAAACTAACAAGAAAAAAAATTCAAACTGCAATTGTGATGATGATACGAAAAT
>NW_018172773.1:0-223 GCF_001263595.1 Phalaenopsis equestris
ATGAATATAGTCGAACTTGTTCATTATGTTCAGGAACGAACCCATTTGTTGTTCGCCAATTAACTTATTAAATACTTGATATTAAGCTCGAAGACAGCCCGTATGACCATATCGTATATGATATTGTAATTAAATAAAATATAATTAGCTAATGTTTATTTAATTATGGATTTAATGGAAATATATTATTATATCAATAATATTTTTATATTAATTATTAATT
>NW_018172774.1:0-223 GCF_001263595.1 Phalaenopsis equestris
CGGGACTCAAGCCTCCTTTCGCTCTTCTCCGATGTCCTTATCGTGCTCCTCTGCTCTCTTGCCATCCTGGGCATGCTCTTCCGTCAGATGAATATATCGTGAGCGCTCATAGAAACTATAATCTGTGCTCTTCTTCGATTTACGTTTTCGGTTATACTTCGATAATACTTTGGAATTTTGGTTAGTTAATAAAAGGCTGTGTTTGTTATAAGCAACTTGATTT
>NW_018172775.1:0-223 GCF_001263595.1 Phalaenopsis equestris
TATGGATTTTTGAAGTTCAGACATTTAAAATAATTAAAAAATTTCATATTTTTCTACTTATCCACGCGACGACAACTCATCCAACGGCGGCTCCGAATTTACACTCGGTGTGCTCCCATTCATTGTGCTTTCCCCTAGGCATGTCATGCAGCACGTGATTCGCACACCAAGTGTCTGTCTGACTCGATCTCCTCTATCCATTGGATACACGTGCGATTGGAAG
>NW_018172776.1:0-223 GCF_001263595.1 Phalaenopsis equestris
AATCTTTTGAAAATGCTTTTAATTAAAACTGGATCAGGTTAGTGGGTACAAGATCAGAGATTTCTTTTAATTCGATTAGTTAAAGCCGGCCCTAAGAATAGTTATTAACCCAAATTATACTTATATTTTCAGTAATGCATTATATATTTGGCTGATAACACGAGAATAACGAAATGAATAGCCATCAACTGGTTAAGACTTTACTGCTCACATGATTCAACAC
>NW_018172777.1:0-223 GCF_001263595.1 Phalaenopsis equestris
AATTCTGTTGCGCTTGTAACTGCTTTCCTTCAAGACTGTCTAATTTTGCAAGTATGAGCTTGGCATTATATTCTATTGTAATCTGGTTGGTGATGATGATTCTGAGAGAAGGTAGTCAAACCCCCAAAGGAATTACTACCTCTGACCCGTACACAAGCGCATATGATGTAGACTGAGTAGAAGTTCTAAACGTTGTCATGTAGGCTCACAAAGCTTCTAACAA
>NW_018172778.1:0-223 GCF_001263595.1 Phalaenopsis equestris
AATATTAAATAAATAATTATTTAATTAAAAAAAAAACAAGTAACATCAGCGAGGGCCGACACATCCTCAACAGGTTCCACAAACCTGATTCATTTCATTCGGAATTAATTTTTAAAATTTTATAAAGTTAGGAATTGCACCTAAGCTATAAAATCTTTGTGCAAGCTATCAAAACCAGCCTTCAAAATTAAACGTGGATGCCTCAACTAGTGCATATATATAT
>NW_018172779.1:0-223 GCF_001263595.1 Phalaenopsis equestris
TTATCAGAGTTCTCCTTTCAGTAGCAATTAACAAGAAATGAAGACTGGATCAACTTTACATAAAAAAAATTTCTTCTTGAATGGGGATCTTGAAGAAGTGTACATGGAAATACCACTAAGACTTATGATTGATTCCAACAAAAACCTAATATGCAAATTCAAGAAGTCTCTTTATAGGCTTAAGCAAGCACCAAGAGCGTGATTTGAAAGATTTGTTAAAACT
>NW_018172780.1:0-223 GCF_001263595.1 Phalaenopsis equestris
TGTTGTGTATCTTGATGTGCATAAACTTCCAGAGATGGAGCACACCGAATCATTATGGGTGCAGAGATGGGCTGCTGCGATACAGCTGATGACAGAAGGAAATTTTATGCAGAATTGAAGAATAGTGGAGTAAGAAAGAGAGAAATTTCGGAAATTTTTGATCCAATCTTTCCTTGCAGCGCTTCCTTACATTGTTGTTGGATAGAAGAATGATGCAGGAATG
>NW_018172781.1:0-223 GCF_001263595.1 Phalaenopsis equestris
TTTGTCAATGTTCTTACCTGTAAGAATATGCAACCATTGTATATAAGGATGTTTAAATGTATGTATTATTAGTGTATGTGGTCTAAAGTGGATCAAGTTTTGGTCATATTAATTAATATTGAAATTCATCCCAAAATCTTAATTTTATGTGAGGGCCAACCATTTGGTTTATATTTGTGTGTTTGTGTATGTATGTATGTATGTGTGTGTATGTATGTATGTA
>NW_018172782.1:0-223 GCF_001263595.1 Phalaenopsis equestris
AAGTAATCTAAGTGTTACAACCAATGTTACATACCTTTTTCTTGATGCGGTGACCAAAGAAACCCATACCGCGGGGAAGAAAAGGGTGGGTTCGGATCGCAGATATCTCTCCCACGTGAATGTATAGCCTTTAAGCTGAACTATCTTCATAAGAGGATTTTAATTGCATCCACTCAGAGCGAGTGGCACAAACACACGTTCCACATTCATAAGGACGGACGAG
>NW_018172783.1:0-223 GCF_001263595.1 Phalaenopsis equestris
TTACCCAATGGATGCAGAACCATATGTTTCATTGGGTACAAAGCCATATATCCCATCAGACGCAGATTCATACATTCTACTGCAGACAGAGGTAGCACCAACCTAGATTCCTACCAACGTTGAAATGAGGGAACATCTGCAATAGTCGTCGATCATCAGTACCACCGAATACTACAAGATGAGCAAGGTAATAAAAAGGGACTACGAATTCTATGAAGAAGTG
>NW_018172784.1:0-223 GCF_001263595.1 Phalaenopsis equestris
TAGAATTCAAATTCTTGCTTCTTAACTCTATTTATCCTTTCCAATTTTACCGTAGAGATCATTTGAGATCATCGAGGTGGCTCCCTCGTCTCCACATCTGTAGGATACCATGTCTGAGTTGACTCCTTTGATAATGGAATATATGAGTTAGTGTCCTGGTAAACTGTCTCCTGGCATCCTGTGTTAACGACTATGAACTCCTCAAAAGAGCTGTAGTGATCTA
>NW_018172785.1:0-223 GCF_001263595.1 Phalaenopsis equestris
GGAGAAAATTTTATTCTGCATATTTAGAAATTTGTGTCAAAAAAGAAATTGCTAAATTTGTGACCCAAATTTTATGGCTCCCGTTTATCGTCATATGAAAAAATTTTGAGCACACAGATTGGAGGCCTCAACCCTTTGATCAATCTTACAATAGCCTCTAGATTGCAATCCGTGTTATTTTTTTATTCGCTCCTTTTAATTATTTTCTTTAAAGGGGTCTTGC
>NW_018172786.1:0-223 GCF_001263595.1 Phalaenopsis equestris
TATCCAATGTCAAGATCGCTCCCTCCGCCATTGCTAGCAGGAGGCTTGACGACCATCCTGCAGAGGTTAACGTCAATGCGCGGATCCGGAGATGGCGATAGAGATAACATCCCTGGTTTAGACTCCGAGTCAACATCAAGATCGAACTCAGGGAAGCGCATCTTTGTGATTCTTTCCATGACTTCTGTAACTTAACGAAGCGGCTGGGAATTAGGGATTTAGA
>NW_018172787.1:0-223 GCF_001263595.1 Phalaenopsis equestris
AGTAGATCCACTTATCTGCATTTCACAGTTAACGCCTAAAAAAATGTTGTTGTTAGGCTATCTAGGCTTTCAGCTGAGGACAGAGAGCGCCTGGATTTGGGGGAGAAGAGCGACAAATGATTTGTAGGAGGGCCACGGGCTTCGACCGGCTTTCCGCGACGGAGAGTGACGAAGGGCCGGAGAGCGAAGAAGGGCCACGGGCTTCGACTGGCTTTCGGCGACG
>NW_018172788.1:0-223 GCF_001263595.1 Phalaenopsis equestris
CCCAATTCCAATGTATTTACATATCTAACGCCTAACTTAATAGTAAAGATATATGAAATATATATTTACCATTAAGGGAACATTTACACTTACCTAGCACACAATTCATATGTAGTTACATATCTCGCACCAAAACGTTCATATTTACATACATAGTACTTTGGTGCATTACGATGTATCTCACTTATAAAAATGGTAATAGTGCTATTTTTGATGTGATATT
>NW_018172789.1:0-223 GCF_001263595.1 Phalaenopsis equestris
AATTGAGTCATAATATGAGTATGATATATCATGTCAATTGAAATTAAGGAAAAAGAACAACTTTGTTTCGAAATTGGTTAACTAAGTTTTTTTTCATTATTTTTTTCAAGAAAGGTGAACCTAAAGTTAATATGTGCAATTTGAACCCGTGACCTCATCGTGGAAAACTACTCCTTCAACCATTATGTCATGGATAAGTGTGCTTCAACAAGGGTTTATTTGG
>NW_018172790.1:0-223 GCF_001263595.1 Phalaenopsis equestris
ATTAATATCAAATTGTCTAATCTCGACAAGCCAAGG
The DNA here is from genome assembly GCF_001263595.1 of Phalaenopsis equestris. Lineage (NCBI taxonomy): Eukaryota > Viridiplantae > Streptophyta > Magnoliopsida > Asparagales > Orchidaceae > Phalaenopsis > Phalaenopsis equestris. Next base: position 37 of record NW_018172790.1, read on the forward strand.
AATAAAATTAGGGTATTTGACTACTCTCATAGGTGAGTGACTAGAGAAACAATAAAGATAGCTTGGGGCAAAATCGAAGGCACTCTTTACATGATCAATGAGATGGTGGAATTCATTGATAGGGAACAAAGGTTGATGCAAGTTTATGGTACCACATGCTTGGCTATATGCGTGAGGAATGTATGAT
>NW_018172791.1:0-223 GCF_001263595.1 Phalaenopsis equestris
TATATGTCGTATCAGTTGAATTCTATATTTCATTTTTTGAATGTTGCTTTCTGGTATTGACGTTTAGTCATTTGCAAAGATAGGAACATCTTGAAAATTTTCCAGATCTAAATTGCTTTTTGTCGACCTGATGGATTTATTTTGAGTTCCACATTAATTTAATTGTAAATCATATTGATCAATATATAATCAAAATTGTGACGTTTTAGTATGTTCTACAATA
>NW_018172792.1:0-223 GCF_001263595.1 Phalaenopsis equestris
GTGAAGACCACATTTGATTACTATGGAGGCAAGAATTTGTTTGAATATTCTAGACAGCGGTTGTAGCGCCGGCTTATCGTACAGATCGTAGTTGAAAGTCATAATAGTAATTGGTCATGTGACCCGTAAATGGTTGTTTTAGAAGAATTGCTTGGCCGCAGTGACCATAATAGGGAGTTGCAATGACGTTTGTGAGTTGTGTAGTTCATAGTTAGTCACATAG
>NW_018172793.1:0-223 GCF_001263595.1 Phalaenopsis equestris
GGTAAATGATACTCTTGCTGTCCCTAACATTAACAATATCATCTAAGTAGAGGAAAATGTAGCTGCAATAGAAGATCTTCCAGAAATGTTGAATAAAACTTTATCGCATTAGCTTTTTCCTCATCAACCAATTCAACAGACCTTCCACACATTGCTACTAACCATTTGGTTTTAGCAGATGATTCCCTAATAGTTGTGGAACTACTAATTGTTAGAAAAGAGA
>NW_018172794.1:0-223 GCF_001263595.1 Phalaenopsis equestris
CAAAGCCCCTTTCGATTCGTGTAAATTTGTTAGTTTAAGAGCTCAAGATCGGTATAGTAATGCGTTGCAATCACGTAAAATGATTTAGGAACGATGTTTTAGAAATTCAGGTGGAGAGGTGGAAGATTTAATTGTTTGCTGACAGTGGGAACAGTTATGTTGTTTTTTTCCTATGACAATTATATCTGTTGTGAGGGAATTCTATGCAAATCTCCCTGAAGCT
>NW_018172795.1:0-223 GCF_001263595.1 Phalaenopsis equestris
GTCCTATACACTTCGCCTCTTTAAAAACCAATCATATATAAATGTTCCCTCAAGTAAAGGATTAGCTCAACAAATTCAAGTGATATTGCACATGGTTTTGTCGAACAAAGATAAAGTGGTGATAAACGTGTTGTAGCCAAATAATATTATTTAGAATCTATTTGAAGACATGTGACCCTCGCAGCTCCATTGGCGTCTCATTACTTGTTTTCATAGCATCCTC
>NW_018172796.1:0-223 GCF_001263595.1 Phalaenopsis equestris
ATTTTTGAGCTATTTTTCAATTTAAAAATAATTTAAATATATGAAGATCAAAGAAATACAAAAATGCTTCAAAATGTAACAAACTTTTCCTTGATCACTTGGGACAACTTAAAATATTTTCCTAATTTTTATTAATGTAGTTATGCATTTTTTATTACCTAAAATTTATTTTCTTTAATTTTGGCTTAAAATAATTACAAAAAATAAAATAAATGTCAAAAAA
>NW_018172797.1:0-223 GCF_001263595.1 Phalaenopsis equestris
AAAATAATGGTATTGACTTTAACATGTAACAGCATATCACGACCCATTGTAAATCTACCAATCAATCTTAATCTACACAGAAATTAGATCCACCCGCATTGCAGCCAACAGACACCAACAAATATGTTTCAACTTCCAGGTATAAAACTTACAAGGTAATTGCATTGCAATAGGCAAACAACATGGAGAAGAGCATAATTAATAATCTATGCAATAAATTGAT
>NW_018172798.1:0-223 GCF_001263595.1 Phalaenopsis equestris
ATGAAAAAACATCCTGAAACTTCATATTTTTATTTTTCATTTTAATTAAGAAAATCATAATATCTTTAATTACACATCTGACCTTATTAGCTTTGCTATTCACGCTTACTCCATTGCGCGAAATTTCTGTGGAGCCCGTCGAGCTTAGAGAAAATAACACGTTTAAATATCACGGCAATTACATGCACACCAACCAATTATTTTATATAAATATATATATATA
>NW_018172799.1:0-223 GCF_001263595.1 Phalaenopsis equestris
TATTTGCACTCCCCCTTAGGTGATCGCAATTGGTCTACCCAGAATGAAGTGTGGCACTCACTAGTAGGCCAAAATCATAGTCCTCCCTGGTATTTATGTTTTCAACAGATTTGAACCTCATAAGTGCTCAATTTGTAATTCCAATGAAGAATAGGTGAAAATGTCACCACAAAATTTAAAAGTAAATAGAAATCTTTAAATCATTGTCATCCCACAAGATTAA
>NW_018172800.1:0-223 GCF_001263595.1 Phalaenopsis equestris
TTTTTTTAAGTTAATTTCTTATGAGTTTAAATAATTACAAGTTTTTCCTTAATCATATTTAGAGTTTTTCTTTCTTAGGTTTGACTTAATGCTCCATTTCATATGTTTATTAAATTCCATTAATTTTAAAGTTCAATTTACATGTATTTAATTAAGTTATTATTTGTTTATTAGATTTAAAGACCAAGGATTAGGGTACAATTTTACATTTCCGCAAACATAC
>NW_018172801.1:0-223 GCF_001263595.1 Phalaenopsis equestris
CCTACCTTTGAACCTACTTCAGGTTTGTTGGCTTGTTGCTTCCATGATGTTGAATTTTATTGGGCTTGTTGTTTGGTTTTTCATTTCTGTCAACCTGAGGACCTTTGCCCAAAGAACCATTCAACCTGAGGACCTTTGCCCAAAAGGGATTGGCCGCTCACATCTCCTATTCTCTCTTTGTGCCTAGAACACCCAAACAATATAGCCCATTAAAACTTTAATT
>NW_018172802.1:0-223 GCF_001263595.1 Phalaenopsis equestris
CATTACAACATGCATTATGGCTCCTAATACATTGCAAGATAGTGCATTATTTGTTATCGACAAGAATGGGTACAAAACATGTTCCATGTATAAACTAATGGTGAACATTTTTATCCCCATGCTCTTTTTAGTTTATTCATGGACTTCTATGTCAAAAAGATTCTCGTCTTTTAAAAAACTAACTCTTCTTCATCGTTGTGTATTTCATTATTTCTAAGGTCTG
>NW_018172803.1:0-223 GCF_001263595.1 Phalaenopsis equestris
GATAGTCAAAATATATTAAATTTGAAACTATCTTTAAAGTATTAAAAAATGCTTGAACAACAATATATTATATTTAATATTAAGTGATTTTTTAATATTTCTCTCTTAAATTAATATTATTTTCTCTTTTTATAATAAATAAGTCAGCTTGAACTCGTAGAGACTCAAGTTCAACTCGACTTATGACATGTTTCTTCAAAGTCAGTTTGAATTTTTTTTTTTT
>NW_018172804.1:0-223 GCF_001263595.1 Phalaenopsis equestris
CCTAAACGGATTTATTTATTTATTTTTCAAATTAATTGATATTTTATCTACAACATAAATATTTAAGCGGGAGAATATTTGGTGAAGATTATGGGTACCTTAGAGAGATTGCCTGTTAATTTGGAACAAATATTGATGCAAGCAAGCTGCTTCCGGACAACACAAATTGCACGGATAGTGCAATCCGCGCATCATGTCCGGAGTCCAGACACAATATTTTTTA
>NW_018172805.1:0-223 GCF_001263595.1 Phalaenopsis equestris
GTAATATCACCAAAAATGAGTGTAAAATTTAGGTCTAAAAATGCATATATTTTTCGTGCATCAATGCTTGTCATCCATGAAACGAATATAAGATTTAAATAGTCATTTAAATGAATCAATCGTCTCTGATAAGAATTCGACTCCAAAGAGAACATTTTGCTAATTATGGTTAACACCAATAAAAGGAGTAAAACATAAATTATATTTATTTATTATATGACTG
>NW_018172806.1:0-223 GCF_001263595.1 Phalaenopsis equestris
AAACAAATTCATTTGATTTAAATAGGATAAATTTAGTTTTGAAATTTAAAAAAATTACTTTAAATTAATTATATGCATTTTATATATCATACATTCTTAGACATCTTGAGTTTCACACTCAAGTTATAAAATCTACATTTCTCCTATTAAAAAATAGCATATATTATCTTTAATTCATAAGACCAAATGACCATAGTTCTGAGATGCCATGTGGGTTTTGCTC
>NW_018172807.1:0-223 GCF_001263595.1 Phalaenopsis equestris
ATATATATATATATATATATATATATATCTAATTTTTATAATTTTGAAAATATATGAGACCTAATAGATCTCATATAACTAATAGTTTAAATAACTAAGTGCAACACTACAAGCAAAACACTTCCTCCCGAGGAATAGACACGTTACTTGACATGGGCTCGATTAAATAAAATAAAGAATTTATGACATATGTTTGGTCTACAAACCAATTATATGTGATCGA
>NW_018172808.1:0-223 GCF_001263595.1 Phalaenopsis equestris
TCCCCATGAAAATCTTGAAGTGGACTAAAGATTTCGATCCTAAAGAGGAACCCACTATGATCCCGGTCTGGGTGCATTTCCAGGGCTTAAAGTTTCACTTGTTCAATCACGAGATCTTATTCTTCCTTGCTGTGGCATACAAAAAACCTTTAAAAATGGATGGTCCCACATATCTGTTAAACAGATCTTCGGAGGCTCGTGTTTTGGTTGAACGTGATATTAC
>NW_018172809.1:0-223 GCF_001263595.1 Phalaenopsis equestris
TAATGTATATCCTTTTGAAATATTCAATGAATTTAATCTGAAATCACGTACACCACACACATGTAAAATCTTAATTCTCTATTTTTTCATTGAAAATGGCTTTCGTATTTAATTTGAAATTCATCCGCTTAACAAATTTCTGCATGCAGAACTCCCACGTTGCTTGTGCTTTGAATTTGATAATCTTTTTTACTCGAACACGTATCAATGAATGATTTGTGAG
>NW_018172810.1:0-223 GCF_001263595.1 Phalaenopsis equestris
TAAATCTGAAATTAATGTGAAAGCTTTTACAATAACGCGCAAAATAGCAATTTTTTATTAAATGGAAAAAAAATGGTGTGGAAAATTTCCATCATAAAGCATTTCTATAATGTTAAATTATATTAATTAACTAAATTATATGATTAATTTATATTGGTTAAAATCATCAAGATGTTTATAGTAATTTTCAAAATGTGTAATTAAAAATTGAAACAGTTTATTA
>NW_018172811.1:0-223 GCF_001263595.1 Phalaenopsis equestris
GTCAAATGAACCCTATAGATTGAACTACTTGTCATTTATGCAGGCCACTCATATGCGATAGTTAGGAGTTTAAGCTTTCAACCAAGAGGGCCTAAGTTCAATGTGGCATATATTTGCCATTATATTTGCTCCAATAGTATAGGCTGCTTACTATTTATTATTTTAGAAATTCTCACTAATGAGTTACAAACTCTTATGAAATATTTTGTTTGAATATATAAAT
>NW_018172812.1:0-223 GCF_001263595.1 Phalaenopsis equestris
GAGGAGTTGTATTTGTTTGCGATTGAATTGCTTAAAGACTCCGCTTGTAAGGATTTTTTTGTGAAGATGCCCGAGGGCAAAAGGCTTCCGTACCTACGATATTATTACTATCACTCGAAAATCTGAGAAACTTGTTTTAGTTACGGCTGCTTGGGACATTCATATTTTTGTGTTGTTTTAATGATGCTGTGAATATTTCATATGCTTGGAACTTTTCTATCCC
>NW_018172813.1:0-223 GCF_001263595.1 Phalaenopsis equestris
GGGAAGCTAAAGATAATGTGCTCAAGTGAGAGAATCTACTTGAATTGAATCATGAGGTAAGTGCTGACTTGTTTTGAGCCAATGAAGTGTTAATGGAAGCCATCTCAATGCAGGAAGAGTTTTATGCTCAGAAAGCTGCAAAGATTAAATTCTGTGAGGGGGACAGGAATTCCAAGTTTTTTCATGCCTGTATTAACTATAGGAGAAGATGCAATACTATTCA
>NW_018172814.1:0-223 GCF_001263595.1 Phalaenopsis equestris
CGGCGTGCAAGAATAGGCCTTTTGAGCATGAGTACAAGATCACCAATTTTGAATGTCATTGGGCGGACCATTTTGTCATGAGCTTGTACTATCTTCGCTTGATAAAACTACAAATGTTGTTGTGCTTCTAGTCATTTTCCCTTAAAACTCTATATTTCCTCGAGTTTGATTTTTGCACTTTCTTCTATTGTCAGTTAATTGGTGACAGCGATTTTGAGAGATG
>NW_018172815.1:0-223 GCF_001263595.1 Phalaenopsis equestris
CTTATTTTGTAGGTCTATCTGTTAGGAACAAAATGCAACTGAAACAGGGCGAAACGGAGCTGAAGCAAAGCCAAACAAAGTGAAACAGTGGAGATGCTGCAGACCGGTGCTGACGGTGCCCGAGTGCAGAAGCACAATGAAAAATGGTGCCGACAGTTCCCAGTACAATTATGGATGAATTTTTGGTGGTTTTTGATGTTTTAGAAGGCTCCCAAGTGATTCA
>NW_018172816.1:0-223 GCF_001263595.1 Phalaenopsis equestris
TTTTGCATTATCATATGCTTCATTTTTTATCTCCTAAAGTTAATTGAGTTGCAATAATCTTTTCTCCTCAAAATTTTTTAGGCTAAAATTATATTCCTTAATAGCCCAAAATATTTTTTGCTCCAATTTTACTGGTAAGTGGCATGTTATTACAAAAATAAGTTTTTATGGGGACATTCCTATAAGATTTTTAAAACAGTTTTGTATGCCCATAATGCAGTAT
>NW_018172817.1:0-223 GCF_001263595.1 Phalaenopsis equestris
CTCATTCGAAACTGCTCGTGTTCGAAATTGACTCGCAATCGAAATCGGCTCGTGAGCAGTGTGTTCGTGCTCAACTCAATTTAAATATTCTTTTTCATGTTCCGCTCGTATTCGACTCGAAATTGACTCGTTAAAATTAAATTTAGAAAAATAGATGAAAAGTATTTGATTCGAAGAAAGCACTAACAACAATACCACACGAGATATTACAATTTAAACTTAG
>NW_018172818.1:0-223 GCF_001263595.1 Phalaenopsis equestris
GATCCTAAGCAACATTCTAAAGTGATTGAAACATGTGGGTAAGAGGTAAAAACCTACTAACTTTCACTTTTAGGAAGGGAGGGTCTTTTTATAATTATTCAAATTGTTAAAATTTGGAAGAAAAACTTAACCCAAATGACCTAAATGTTTGGGACATGAATTAGAAAGTTGATAGCTTACTTACCTCAAGTCCCAAACCAATGGTTGAGCTATAGGTTGATCT
>NW_018172819.1:0-223 GCF_001263595.1 Phalaenopsis equestris
AAAACCTATGGACAAAAGATGAAAAATAGAAAAATAAGTATATCTCAAGATTTTGATGTTTGCACTTTTTTTGGCCAAATTATAAATTTATTTTTAATACTTTCAATTCATAAATATGACTTAGAACTTTTGGTTGTTGTGTTGATTTTGTAATTTGTTTGAAATGATTTAATTATTAGAATCTAATAAATTCTGAAATAGTTTCTGACAAGTTGTATGTGAT
>NW_018172820.1:0-223 GCF_001263595.1 Phalaenopsis equestris
AAACTTGACTTTATCATTCAGAGAGACTATTTCTTATTGTGAGAAGAAAATAGCAGGTTCTCCTTCTTTGGCACCTAAGGGGTGGATACAAGGGCAATTCCCCTTTCCCGCAACAGTATCATGAAAGCAAAAACTAGCATATCTAGATTTTGGAGAATACCAGTGGAGTGGCCTACAAGCCCTGCATAAGTGGCCTTAGTCCACTAAGCATTTGCTTCAATGT
>NW_018172821.1:0-224 GCF_001263595.1 Phalaenopsis equestris
CTGAGCTTGCTCAAGCTCAGCTCGTTTACAACCCTGACTTTGACATCAGTTGCTAAAAAAATATCAAATTTAACAAAAAGAAATTAAACTATTAATGGTAGTAGAAAGTTCAATTGAAAATGATTAAAAAAATATTGAAAATGATTATTTTGTGGCCAACTTTAAAAAAACTTTTAGCTTTACTGTCGCTTCTATATAAAGTGTTGTGGATTGCCATCGCCCCT
>NW_018172822.1:0-224 GCF_001263595.1 Phalaenopsis equestris
ATATATAAAGAACTAAGAAGCTACTAAATTGATCCTAATAACCCTCTTTTTCTTCTTTCCCCTTTACCAGCAACTTTAAGAACAATTCTATGACATGTGACTTTTGTTAAATCACCATGCCTACAAAGCTTGTCAAAATAGATCAACACAAACATGAGTGAAAGTGGAGGAGAAAAGTTGCCCAAATCATTACATACATACATACATACATACATACATATATA
>NW_018172823.1:0-224 GCF_001263595.1 Phalaenopsis equestris
TGCCTCACTTTCAGCATGTTGGCCCAAATTCTGGAATCTCCCAGCTTACTGACAGTTAAAGAGGGGTGTTGATCTTTGCAATACTTGCCCAAATCCTTGATAGCACAGAGTGGAACAAGAATTATATCAAATTGCAATAAAATTATCAATCATCTTGCTAGACGTTCAAAAAGTGTTGCTCAAGTCATGAAATATTACAATGGATTAACTTTCAAAATAAGGGT
>NW_018172824.1:0-224 GCF_001263595.1 Phalaenopsis equestris
TCAAAATGTGTCTTAATTTGATGTATTTCCCTAAGTGATGCTTCCTTTCGCAGTAATTTTTGTCCATGGTGGATGTAACCATCTATTAAGCCAATATGTGCCTAAAAAAACTCTTCAAAATTTTCAAACAAAAAATTTACGCATCCAATAACTACCACTAGTGCTTAAGCGCAGGGCCTCTAGTACTTAGTCGTGACCTTCTCTGTTCAACAAGCACTTAAGCG
>NW_018172825.1:0-224 GCF_001263595.1 Phalaenopsis equestris
GTAGCATGTGATGGAAGAGGTTGAATCAAGTCTCCCTAGGATCAATTAAGCCCAAAATGAAATGTCAGAGATGTTCTGCATTTCTTAAGACTAGGGCATAAGTCACAATGAACCGTATGATTTCTTGGAAACAAGGTTGTAGTCATACACAAGAATAATGTTTGGCAGTTTGTCATTTGCTGCTTTTGAATTTATTGTTTCTCTAGCGACCGTGTTTTTCTCAC
>NW_018172826.1:0-224 GCF_001263595.1 Phalaenopsis equestris
TGGTTGCTGATAAGAATCTTCCAGTCCTAGTTTAAGCACCTTCCGGACCAAATAGATCCGAATACCCTTACAGTACTCGGATGATGGAGCCATAAACATCTTGACCGGGTAATCATGTTCTATTTTGCAATATGATTTCAAGCTAATTTGGACAAATTAAAATATGATTTCAGGCTAATCATGTTCTATTTTGCAGGCTTGCTGAAGACATGAGACAAATTGCA
>NW_018172827.1:0-224 GCF_001263595.1 Phalaenopsis equestris
GCGGTGTCTGTATGAAATAATTTTTCACAAAATATAAGACCAATGTTCAAAGTTTACATAGATACCACCGATCCCTATTTATTTACGTATCCAACACAAACTTTATTGTTTTACATTTATACCACAAGTCTTTCATGGCACTCAAATACCTAATAGTGATACAACCCAATATAATATCTTGAGGAATTTACATACATACCACACTTCTGATGTATTTACATATC
>NW_018172828.1:0-224 GCF_001263595.1 Phalaenopsis equestris
TATGTTTTAAACTTCATTGTTGGCATGATTTGAATGTTGTTTTGGGGTCCTTTTGACTCCGTACTTGCTCTCTACCTCGCGGTTTGGCTTAAATTTGGAGTGGGTCCAATGGTGGTGATGTGAGGGAAATCATGCTTATTTTGCAAAAATCTGAAATGTATGTGTGGATTATTTTACAAAACTTGAAGGCTTTGCTCTATGCTTTTACAAAATGTGGAAAGGTG
>NW_018172829.1:0-224 GCF_001263595.1 Phalaenopsis equestris
CACAAAGAATTTTGTCAACTCTTCTTATTAAATATAGGGTCGTCAAAATGGTTCGTTTTTCGTGAACAGATCATATACGACTCATTATATAGCTTGTGTTTGATTTGTAATGAGTCAAACACAAATAATTTTTTTTTCTTGATATATAAGCAAGCTAAACATGGAAAAGGTTTGTTTGTTCATGTTCGGCGTGTTTTCACTCAAAATGATTAAACTATATATAT
>NW_018172830.1:0-224 GCF_001263595.1 Phalaenopsis equestris
AGGAACTCTTATGAGCAACAACTGAAGATATTCTCTGACTTAAATGTGACTTGACTGATCGACGTTCTGCATACCTTGGAGTAACGGTGATAACAAATATGTGGTAGTGATAGTAGTATCAACTTGACTTCCTAGGCGGAATCTTACGGGACTGCGAGTTGGCAAAACTTCAGTTGACTTATGAGACTGTCGGGCGGATCTAACATTCTTTAAAATCTCCTTCT
>NW_018172831.1:0-224 GCF_001263595.1 Phalaenopsis equestris
TCGAGTTAATTTCCCTCCGCGTTGTGTTAATTTCCCTCCGCACTGTGTTATTCCGTCCTGGAGAGTGTTATTAATGTCTTCCACGGCCAATTTAAACGTGTGTAACATGGAGCGAATATTCCCCCAGAGTTACTTTACATTGTGATTGCGGTATTTCGCCAATTCAATGCGTTATTTCTTCTAATCAATGTGTTATTTATGTTATCAGATGCGCGTAACGTAGG
>NW_018172832.1:0-224 GCF_001263595.1 Phalaenopsis equestris
ATCTATTAATTGGAGTCTCCCAACCTGTTGTTGTGCGATCAAAGAAGCTCCCCTTGGTTGACCATTTGGATAATCTAGTACCTCTGCAAATCAATTATAGTATCAAAATTTTGAGGAGAAAATGCCAACACCATTTGAAAATGAGTTGTCTATTTATTCGATGGCATGGAAGATTGAGGTTACTAAGATCAATCATATTCTTGGCGAGCACAAGAGAAATAACT
>NW_018172833.1:0-224 GCF_001263595.1 Phalaenopsis equestris
ACTCTTGTATCATGCATCAATATAAACAAAAGATGTACAACTAAATACTTTCAGGTGAGATAGAATTACCTCTTTTCCACTCAAGGTTTCTTCAGATAATCCTTTATTCAAAGGCACTAATCAACAATAATTAATTATTTTTGTCCATATATGTTTTAGCAAGCACGTATGCAACCACATACTCATAATGCTTTGTGATAGCTTTATTCATAAACTAAGCAACA
>NW_018172834.1:0-224 GCF_001263595.1 Phalaenopsis equestris
TTTGCTTTCTAAAAATTTCTTAAAAAATTTTTATTTTTCCCTGGTAATGGTGCCAAAAACTTGATCCCAATTTTATATGACAGTGTGTTGTATGCAGTTATAATCTTATTTTTTCTTTAATTATATTCTTACTTTGCAACGACAGCCAAAAACTTGATCACCAGTAACAGCTAGGCAAAATTTTGACTTTGAAGCAAATAAGAATACAATTATACAACTAAAAT
>NW_018172835.1:0-224 GCF_001263595.1 Phalaenopsis equestris
AAAGGCTTATTTAAGTCAAATAAAGGTTTACGTAAAGCTGTACAGAGCATGTTTCCACAGAAACCAAGATCTGGCAAAAATACGCTCTAGCGCATGATGTGCCAACTTATAGATCCTTGGCGCATGATACGCCAAAGGTCCAAACAAGCTAGATTGGCTTAAAAACCTGCAAAATCGCACGAAAACCTTCATTTTTGCCGCTTGGTCGTCTTCCACCTCCAACC
>NW_018172836.1:0-224 GCF_001263595.1 Phalaenopsis equestris
CCACTCCTCCGGCCATATTCCCAGCCCACTTCTCGCCACCAATGCCGCAATCACCCTCTGATCTCCAAGACTCGGCCATGCGAGCATCCTCACCCCCGCCGCCGCAGCCTCCATCACCGAATTCCACCCACAGTGGCTCATGAATCCGCCCACCGCACGATGACCAAGAACCGCCTCCTGCTCCACCCACTCCTTCACAACTAATCCCCTGCCTTCCACTCTTT
>NW_018172837.1:0-224 GCF_001263595.1 Phalaenopsis equestris
GGACTATTAGAAAAATTCAAAAACAAGGAAGACTTTATAATTCTCAAGAAATGATAAATACATTGTAAAATAATATTGAAATTCAAACTGCTGAAAATAAATATCATAATTTACAAAAATCATTAAGGGATTTTGCGAACCCTACAATAAATGTAATTTATTTTAGTATTCAAACTCTTATTGTAAAGACTAAATCATTTGAACTTAAACCTTCAATTATACAA
>NW_018172838.1:0-224 GCF_001263595.1 Phalaenopsis equestris
AAAATTACTTTTGGGAATCACCCAGAATTCAGGAAGATAAATACATTTTTATTATTCTCTTAGGCCCATCATCTTCACTAGAGGTGTCAAATCAGGTTCACCTTTTGGGGTCGGTTTAACCTAAAATTGCTTCATCCGAAAATAACCAGAAATTTTAAATGGGACAAAAAGTCCAAGTCAAACTCGGCCGACATAAACCTGACCCACATAACTTGTTTAACAAA
>NW_018172839.1:0-224 GCF_001263595.1 Phalaenopsis equestris
GGTTCTCTAATGAGTAATCTTTACATGCATGTTGCTAGCTATTCATAGTGATCCCTGATCCTAACTATAAATACGACGCTTCAGATACATTAGCTGATTTTCAATAAAAGAAAATTATCTAAAAACATGTTATGGACGTAAATCAGCTTATATTCTTTAAATATAGAACTCAAAATATTTATTCGTGTTCGTCTTATTTGCATAATGCGTCAAATATGATCTGT
>NW_018172840.1:0-224 GCF_001263595.1 Phalaenopsis equestris
TACAACTGTGGACAGCCACCTACTTAATTAGATGTTAGGCTTGCCAAATCTAGCCAAGGTAGTGCATGTCTGTGCACTCGCGGACATTGGCCAATCAAAACAACAACTTTTAATTTATTTACATTAAAGTTATTTTATGCCCTATTTTAACCTCTAATGCCTTAGATAAGAATATATACATGTTTTTCCCATTATGAGGGGACTTTCTTCTAAAGAGTTCTGAC
>NW_018172841.1:0-224 GCF_001263595.1 Phalaenopsis equestris
TAACTAATTAATTATTAATTGATAAATGCTAAACTATTGTTTAATAAATAATAATTAAAATTTTGTATTAACAATTAATCATTTTAATTAATAATTATTTATTATTTAGCATGATTAAGAATGGAATTTAAAATGAAGTTAATTATACCTAATAATTATTTTTTATCATAAAAAAAATAATTAAGATTTAATTATGAGAATTTTTCCTATAAAATATATAGCAA
>NW_018172842.1:0-224 GCF_001263595.1 Phalaenopsis equestris
TAGGTTTAGGTAAGCTTTTCTTCTCCTTTGTGGCTATAAGAATCCCCATTTGGGAAGTTCCTAAGGGATAGCCGAACTTTACTTGGAGTGAGGCAGGCGTTGCCATGTTTGTGTCTCGTTTATTGGAAGAAAATTTGAGAGAGAGGGGGGCTTGTGGCCGAAATTTGGGGGAGGTTTAGTGCCTAGCCGAAATTAAGGGTGAAAGGGAGGTGCTGCCATTTTTT
>NW_018172843.1:0-224 GCF_001263595.1 Phalaenopsis equestris
ATTAATAGAAATAAAATTAAATTATTTAAAGTAGTAAAAAATTGCGATTATTATCCAATAAACTTTCAGCCTGCCAATCAGAAGGCCAAGCCCAAACGAATCTGACGCCGGTCCTTCTTGAATTGGATATTTAATGAAGGCCCCTTGACAAAAATAAGTGTTATAACAAAAGAAACTTTATTTACAAACAAATTCACAAACAATCACATAATTATAAAAATTAA
>NW_018172844.1:0-224 GCF_001263595.1 Phalaenopsis equestris
ATTAATAGAAATAAAATTAAATTATTTAAAGTAGTCAAAAATTGCGATTATTATCCAATAAACTTTTAGCCTGCCAATCAGAAGGCCGAGCCCAAACGAACCTGACGCCGGTCCTTCTTGAATTGGGTATTTAATGAAGGCCCATTGACAAAAATAAGTATTATAACAAAAGAAACTTTATTTACAAAAAAATTCACAAACAATCACATAATTATAAAAATTAA
>NW_018172845.1:0-224 GCF_001263595.1 Phalaenopsis equestris
ATAGCAACAAATAGATTTCAATGACCTAAATATTAATGATGTATCCGTATTTTAATGGTGGGGTGCCACGTGACGCCACATGGCACCCCAATATTGGAGAATTGATGTAACAGTACTAATATATTTTCATTCATAGGGATAGCTGGAATCTGAAAACTTCTGATCTTCTCGAGAAGAACAACGCCACCTCGATCAACCTTCAATTTCCTCTGCAAAAATGGAAT
>NW_018172846.1:0-224 GCF_001263595.1 Phalaenopsis equestris
CATATGTACAATCGCGACAATCCTTATAACTTGAGAGGAAGAACACCGCAGACTCCACCCGACGGTTACCCACCACGTGGGCAAAGAAGGTCATTGCCGGTTCAACCAAAGAAGAAGGAATTGCCATCGGAGCAAGGAGAAGTGCCGGCATTCACCTGCAGTAAGTTCCTAACAAGCAGTCGAAATGAAGCTGTTACTGTCGGGCCGGAGTGAAGCATGGGCGC
>NW_018172847.1:0-224 GCF_001263595.1 Phalaenopsis equestris
TTTTTGAAAATAAAATGTATTTTCTATTTATTTATCCCTTCAAATTAATTAAAAATTATTAAAATTAAAATATAACTCAAAAATTCATGAAGATTTTTCTTAGAAGTCATTTGACCTAGATGAACCTCCTAAAATTTTCATAAGAAAAAAAATTGCTTTGGTTAACTAAAATAATTAGCTTTGAAAATTCATATTTTTGGACTAAAATAATTATTAAAAATTAA
>NW_018172848.1:0-224 GCF_001263595.1 Phalaenopsis equestris
GAAACATTGGTATTTATGGATTTGACTTCTACGAACTACGGAACTTAGCCACCATCAAATATTGAGATTTTGATAAAAATGAAAAATATATGTTAAATTTTTTATTAATTTTGATCAATTACACTTCTTATAACCAGCTAAACTATTACTATAAAATTAGGATTGTGAGTTTTTGTAATATCAACTTCTGTGATTCAAAAGAAAAGTTGACATATATATATATA
>NW_018172849.1:0-224 GCF_001263595.1 Phalaenopsis equestris
ACTCATCTGTTGAGAATTTGATGAGATAACAAGTATGCTCAAATGAGCCATAACTCAGATTATTAACACTTAAGTGAGTTTGTTTAAAAAAATAATAATATAAATATATTCAAAATATATTAAAATTATATATTTAAAATATTAAAAAAAATATTTAAAAATTAAATCAAATTAAAAAGACTAAAATTATTTGAAAATAATAGTAATAATAATCATAATTTTTT
>NW_018172850.1:0-224 GCF_001263595.1 Phalaenopsis equestris
GACTACCTTCACGACCGGGTAGACTTAGGGTCCTGGTAGCTGTTGATGAAGGGTCTGTGGTACCACGAACCAGTTGCCTCTACCTTATAGGATCGCTCTACCTACCTTTTGTTGAGCCACTTTGAGCCCTATCGCTCCTTTGACCTCGTCAATATTATTTTGACGGTCTGATGTCGATGAGCTACCGATCATTTGGGATACGACGATTTGTCCTCTACTCTTAT
>NW_018172851.1:0-224 GCF_001263595.1 Phalaenopsis equestris
TGCAAATAGAGAACTACTTCTATGGGAAGAAACTTATCTTCCGTTACTGGGAGAACGATCGGAAAAGATGGACGAGACAGAATGAAATCTGGTAGATCGACAGGTTCTGCGGGTTATTCGTTTGACCCTGTTAAGGTCCGTTGCCCACAATGTCATCAAAGAGAGCACTACTGCAGATCTCATAGCGGTTTTATCAAGTATGTATGAAAAACCATCGGCGAATA
>NW_018172852.1:0-224 GCF_001263595.1 Phalaenopsis equestris
ATAAAGTTGTTCATCAAGAAAATTTTCATTTATGTCATCCTTGTTGTTCTTTTCCTTTTCATGCTCAAGTCCTAACAAATGAACAACCTAGTTATCAACACCTTTCCTATATACTATCTGAAAATCAAATTCTTACAAAAGTAGGACCCATATGATTAATCTTGATTTCACATCCTTCTTTGACATAAGAGATTTAATAGTGAAATGATCAGTATGCACAATGC
>NW_018172853.1:0-224 GCF_001263595.1 Phalaenopsis equestris
AACTCGAACCATCCCATAAAGGACTCACACCCCATTAGGATATAGTAAGCCATAAACACACTAGTTATTTTAGACAACTTCTTAAGCTTGTAAACATATGCTTGGTCAGTAAGTTTAGATGAGCAAAAATACTTCTCCTCGAGACATACAAATATGATGTAATTATCTGGAGAGATCTTTGATACGGAAACTCTGTTATTATGATTTGGGATAAGCTCTTGCAT
>NW_018172854.1:0-224 GCF_001263595.1 Phalaenopsis equestris
AATTTTAATATACTAGTTATAGTTTATTTCAAATTAAAATAAAAACAAAACATTGCTATTTACAAATCAAGAACCTCCTTGATTTTTTTGAACTATTAAACCGAAATATTTATGCATACCACTATCAAACTATGAAATCATTGTGAATTTGATGAAAATGAAAAACATGGCTTGGGTCTTTATCATAACCTTTGATATTTGACTGAGAATTTGAAAAATGGATG
>NW_018172855.1:0-224 GCF_001263595.1 Phalaenopsis equestris
ATTCTTTAAAAAATAAAAATATTTAACTTACTAAATTTGTTTGGTCCATCCCCCTAATAAAAAGGATACATTATATTACCTGAGCAAAGCATGAATCTCAATATAAATTTTGAGTTAAGAACTCTTGTAATTAAATTTAACATGAAAAATAAATTTTCTTAACCTGCAATAAAAAATATAAGGCAAACAAAAAATCATATTTTACAAGACATTTAAATATTTTT
>NW_018172856.1:0-224 GCF_001263595.1 Phalaenopsis equestris
GATCATGCTATCATCTAATCACCAATTAAGGGCTTTAAAGAAGTGAATTATTATTTTTCGAACTTAAGCCCACTACCTCAGGATCATCCAATTGAATTAATCTCCGAGTCATAATAATTTATAAAATTTCAACTCTAACCTATCATGAATATGTTGCAAGTTGGTTTCTACCTTTTAACCTATAATATTTAAAACATCCAAAAGAGTTAACTATGATAAAAATT
>NW_018172857.1:0-224 GCF_001263595.1 Phalaenopsis equestris
CACCACACCTATTGGGGGTTCGTTTGTTGACCTCAATTTTGGTTAGATTTTTCCATCCTCTTAGTCCCTAGGATCTAGTCATAGAACTCTCTTTTTGACTATCCTAGAAGACTAGATATGGAGCCCACCTATATATAAAATCAAACCACTTTTTTGCTTTCTTTGAAACCCACATGGATGGTCATGAACCTCCAGCACATGGAAGGTTGTGACCAACATGTGAG
>NW_018172858.1:0-224 GCF_001263595.1 Phalaenopsis equestris
GAAATATCTAAAAAAGTAACAAAATTAGTGAAATATTATTTGAAGAAAGAAAATAAATTCCTTCCAAATGAAAATTGATACTTTCCAGTTAATTAAAGAATAGAAAATGAACAAATTTGGATTTAGTCGGCAATTTTGTCTGACAAATTAAATCAAACAGATAAGAAAAGCAATCCAAAAAATCACAATAATTACATGTTGCATATAAATAAACCAACATGTAT
>NW_018172859.1:0-224 GCF_001263595.1 Phalaenopsis equestris
TGGATGTGAGTGGTGTTTATGGTGGCTTGGGTGTGATCTTATGGCTTTGGGTGTGTCGGTTGGTGGTGGATGTGAGGTGTGCTTTTGTGTGGTGGCTGTGTGAGGTGTTTATGTTGGCTTGAGTGTGCTCTTCTGGCCTTGGTTGTGTGGGTGGATGTGAAGTGTGTTTGTGTGTGGTGCCTGTGACTGTTGTTTATGGTGGCTTGGGTGTGCTTTCCCGGTCT
>NW_018172860.1:0-224 GCF_001263595.1 Phalaenopsis equestris
TATATATATACATATATGTGTGTATGTGTGTGCGCGCGCTGCTTACTCAAATCAGTTGGTTGGGCATTTGTCTGTCAGTTGTAAATCCTTTCTAGTTCGTAGTTCGATTCCCCTCACATATAGGGTGCAGTACTCGATTTTTTTGGCGCACGAAAGGTGGTCGGAGCTCATATAGTAGCCTCTTACCATTCCTATTGATATGCCACCGACAAATTTTCATCATC
>NW_018172861.1:0-224 GCF_001263595.1 Phalaenopsis equestris
TTGGGATAAGCATAGTGATGGTGATGATAATCAACATTTCTGTTTTAAGTGTACAATATAAAAATTATAAAAACTTGAAATATCTTAGCCACAACTATTATAGAATTACCCTAGTGATATTCTTGTTGGTCTATGCATTCAGCCATTCGACATTTTTGTTGGCAGTAACTGCTATTCATATAGCTATAGCAATTGTCATGCAAGCATCAAGTTCGTAGCCAGTA
>NW_018172862.1:0-224 GCF_001263595.1 Phalaenopsis equestris
GTACCACTATCGCATGGCTCTCAGCATGGGAACTGATGCTCTAGTTGGTGATGACTATCAGGTTACCTTGCAGTCCCTGGTTGACTACAGAGGTACCTAAAACAATGGGCATCATCACAATATGTTCACAATCGGCTTGAGCCAGAGTTGTCTCTGCCTCAAATGAAGTACATCTATCACCATCGTTGCATGAGGATCATGACACAATGACAGTTCTAAACTTA
>NW_018172863.1:0-224 GCF_001263595.1 Phalaenopsis equestris
CAATAATCTTCATTTGTTAAATGCAAAAATTCAGTATTGCTCTATCTTTAGTTGCCTCGCTAAGATGGTATGGTGGAAGCAATTTCGTAGAAATAAAACAAAGCCACACTTTAGATTGTGCATTTAACATGGAAGTGGAAAAACATACATTGTGATTATTCTTCATTTTCCAAACTCCTCATCCATCAGTCAAATAGACAATAACTTCATCCAATGACAAATCA
>NW_018172864.1:0-224 GCF_001263595.1 Phalaenopsis equestris
CACTTGTAGTCCGCTCCAAGCTCCTTGCCACGCTGACCATGAAATTGCTCCAAACTCCTCGTCGAAGTACATTCCTAAAGTCTAAGATTCAAAAGGTTGTACCATGTATGTTTCAAGTTTTTTTTGGTTTTGTTATCATTATGAGGGGGTTAGAGTTGATTAAAGCGATACCAGTTAGGATCCCACGATTCCCTTATTTTGGTATCACTATTTTCTTTTGAATT
>NW_018172865.1:0-224 GCF_001263595.1 Phalaenopsis equestris
ACAGTTCTACCAAACAGGGGCAGCATGGTCATTTGTTAGAAACAGCTGCCCCAAAGCTGTTTTCATACAATTGCACCAAACAGACAGTCAGCTTCCCCGCTGCAGTTTCCTGAGGTAGCGCAGTTGCAGCTGAAAAGCTAGGAAACTACAGCTGCGTCAAACAGAGCCTAAAATGATAATGAGTATGAATGATGTTATTTATGTAAGTTATTTTGAGTTGTTAT
>NW_018172866.1:0-224 GCF_001263595.1 Phalaenopsis equestris
TTTTTTTATTGTTTATAGAATAATGTCCCAAATATAATAATAAATTTATAAGATTGCATCAAATCTTAATATTTCAATTTTTATTGCAAAAAACAATTTTGGAACATAATGAATTACGCATGTCCATCATTTAGATCATTTTCATCATCTTCCTTACTCAAATCTTGTGGATCAAGTGTTTCATCCATGTTCACTTAAGAAATATTTAATTATACTCTTGCATA
>NW_018172867.1:0-224 GCF_001263595.1 Phalaenopsis equestris
AAATTGACAAAAACAGGGGACATTTCAAAAATGCTCACCACTCCTCAGAAGCATCGATCGTTCGCTTTACCGGATCCCACCCAAACCCGTTGATCTTTCCAGATTTTTTAATCTTTCTTTGGCTGATCTCATTTGTTTTTTAACTGCATTCTATGATACTTTATGTTTGTACTTTCCTTAAATTTTTTGTAATATTTTGTCAGTCTTTCTTGTTGAAATATGTT
>NW_018172868.1:0-224 GCF_001263595.1 Phalaenopsis equestris
CAATCTGACTCTTGAAAAACTGAAGAACGTGTTGTGTTGTAGCCACTCATAACGGCACTACCTCTGCCTATTTGAAGAAGTAATTTGTAGCTGCAAGAATGAATCTATGTCATTTTAATTACAGAGGGTCTATTAAACCCACTTTATCCATGCCCTAACACTCAAATGACCACGAGTCGATGGTTGGGTGTATCACATTCAGAGTTTGGTGCAAGACCACTCCA
>NW_018172869.1:0-224 GCF_001263595.1 Phalaenopsis equestris
ATGCTGTTGTAGAAGGCTACCCACAAAGTTAGCTCTAGGCTACTCGGTGAAAGAGCAGTCCTAAATTCTATGGTTTAAGAGTTTAGATGACAAATATAAAGTTCAATCAAGTGGGGTTAAAGTTGATTTGAGCGACACAAGTTAGGATCCCATGATTCCTTTGTTTAGATATAACTATTTTTGTTTGAACTTATGTTAAATGGGTCGTGAAACCCATTTAAATT
>NW_018172870.1:0-224 GCF_001263595.1 Phalaenopsis equestris
GGATTAAAAAAGTAAACATGATTGAAAATTGAACAGCTCTAAAACACTACAAGCCCAAAGCAAAAAGTTTGCCAAATACCTTAATACCACTAACTTGCCCCTTTAAGAGTCTCCATTCACATAATTTTCAAATTAAATTACAAGTGATATTATCCTATTCTTAGGAATAATTAAAACATCAACGTTCACTGAGCATTAAAGGTATTTACAGGATGGGTCATTAA
>NW_018172871.1:0-224 GCF_001263595.1 Phalaenopsis equestris
AATATATTTGTCTCATCGAGAAACTTAATTTCACATCAAGCTCATAAAATTTAGAAATTGTTTGGTCCTTCAACTAATGCCCAAAAATTTTTAATTATTCTTTGAGTATTTTATTTGGACATACTTGGCAAATCTGATTACATTTGATTTCATTTGCTTCTCTCATTGAGAAGTTCAATTTTAATACAATTTTGCTAAAATTGCAACTTAAATAGTCCTTAATT
>NW_018172872.1:0-224 GCF_001263595.1 Phalaenopsis equestris
TTTGAAATGAAGTACTTAAAATCTCTTCGGTACTTTCTATGCTTGAAATTTGCTCAGTCATCTTAGTGCATTTGTCCGTCTCAATAGAAATATGCGATTGACCTTTTGATAGAAAATAATCTTCTTTTGTGCAAACTAGTGGCTTTCCCAATGGATCTCAATAAAAAAACTTCTTAATATTCTCAATGTAGTTCCTATAAACGTGACTCACTACCAACGCCTTG
>NW_018172873.1:0-224 GCF_001263595.1 Phalaenopsis equestris
AGGGTGACTTCTTTACTTTCTCCTTCTTTGGGGAACTCTTACAAGCAATAACTGGTAGTATCCTCAGACCCATACGTGACTTGGCCGATCGACGTCCTGCAGACCTTGGAGCAATAGTGGTGACAAAAATAGTGGTGAAGATGGTAGTATCAACTCAACTTCCTAGGCAGAATTTGACAAGAATGTGAGCTGGCAAAACTTCAGCTGATCTTTGAGACTATAGG
>NW_018172874.1:0-224 GCF_001263595.1 Phalaenopsis equestris
CTTCACCTGTAACAAAATTTCAAAAGTTGAGAGTGCTGATTGAAATAAATTTTAAAGAGAAAATGTGTATTTTATTTTAAAAATTTAAAATAATAATATTTTTATGTGATGTAAATAGTATTAGAAAATATGTAAATTTACAAGATTGGGTATGGGTGGTATTATAGTATGTTGGTCAATGGATCCCGCCGCCTCGTAGTTTGTTCTAATAATTAAAAAAAAAA
>NW_018172875.1:0-224 GCF_001263595.1 Phalaenopsis equestris
GAAACATTTTTTACCTTTTCCCTCAAAGATAATCTATTTGACAGGGTTTGTTTTTTCCCTCAAAGATCATGTTTGAGTTGTGATCATCAATATTTTTTAGTGCTTTTTACACCTATGTGCATAATCACTTTCACCATCTCAATTTCTCAACCAGTTACAACATACGTATCTGCACGATAAGCATATTTGATTATAACATACTTAAAAACTATTTTTTTCCTTTT
>NW_018172876.1:0-224 GCF_001263595.1 Phalaenopsis equestris
GAACTATATTTTGAGAGTATTTTCAAAAAGCTGTTGCTGAAATCAGTGTTTTACCACCGGTCCTGGTTAGGTGTAATGATAGCATTTTAGCTACGGGCTGATTTTTTTTTTTTAAAATGTAATAGTTACCGTAACTTTTTACAACATCAAAGTATTCTTTACCTGCTTAACAACAGTTTCTTAATAGCGTGCAACTGCCCAAAACAAAAATTATAAATGCATTG
>NW_018172877.1:0-224 GCF_001263595.1 Phalaenopsis equestris
ATTTGATTAGATTGAAATGGCTCCATATCAAAAGAGACGAATTGAGTTCAACGTCTCTCTCTTAATCAATGCAAAGGCTGAATCAAGATTTACTTTAGTATTTAAAGGAAAGAAGCATACACAAGATCGAGTTTTTGAGAGTCCAGTAGGAGCAATTGAACAAGTTATTTCCGAGCGGAGGTGGGAAAATTTTGTTACATCACCAATAAAGCTGATGCAAATAT
>NW_018172878.1:0-224 GCF_001263595.1 Phalaenopsis equestris
TAAGAATTGTGTGGTATGTATGTAAGTTTCCCTTTTCTCATTCTCAACATAATGGCTACGGACTTTTTGTTTCCCAACTCCCAAATTCATTAATATATTAGCCAATCTAATATAACTTTATTTATCATATCATCAATTCCCCATAATATTCTCTTATCACATATTATTATTGAGGCAGTTTTCATTAACCCCCAACCTTCAGCTTTGGAAGTTATCTAATTATC
>NW_018172879.1:0-224 GCF_001263595.1 Phalaenopsis equestris
CCAATAAATAATTAGTGAAAAACTATTCTAATGATGAAGGTGTAGTAACTATTATGGTAGTGTGATTTGTCTAACCTTTTGAATGCCCTACTTCAATTTAAATAAAAAATTTTCTCAAATTTAGATGAGAATATGCCTTCAAATAGTAGTTGTTTCACACGTCCAAAAAATATGAGCCAATTCACTACTCATTTTCTATTTTAATCTAAATTTTGGCCACAAAA
>NW_018172880.1:0-224 GCF_001263595.1 Phalaenopsis equestris
AATCTTCCTAAATGCCAATTTTTTCCTAGCACTAACATATCTAAATAGATAAAACACTGGATTTCTGGTTACACAAGTGTCCACCTGTCTTCATTGCCTATCAAATACCTGAGTGTTCTCTTAATCAAGGGCAGATACAAACAGATTCAATTTAATGAGGTAATTGAGAAGATTAAGAACCAACTGCAGTGTTGGACCAATTCTTTCTTGTCCAATGGTGGGAG
>NW_018172881.1:0-224 GCF_001263595.1 Phalaenopsis equestris
TAACACACAAATAACTCATAACAACACATAATAACACACTAATAACATATTAATAGCACATAATAGCACAAGTACACACTCCATAGCCTGCAGCATAACACGTGGGGAATATATTCCCTGCGTGTTATACCACGGGTTATAACAACACCCCACATGTTATACAGTCGTCATATAACACTACCCTAGCCTACGGTATAACACGCAGAGAATATTCCCCACGTGTT
>NW_018172882.1:0-224 GCF_001263595.1 Phalaenopsis equestris
ACAACCAAACTGTATAGTGACACGCCCTTTACCTCACATTCACTTTCTAGGCTTTAAATATGTGCGCTCTGCAAATATAAGTAAATTATAAGTCATCAATCAGATATTGAAAGAAAAATTTAGAGGCAGCTTACAGAAGAATTCATAAAGAAAGCAGTTTTGTGAAGTTTAATGTCATTTTGTAGCATGCAAAAACCATGATGATTAAAAGGTGGAGGCTAAAG
>NW_018172883.1:0-224 GCF_001263595.1 Phalaenopsis equestris
GCCATATTGTAAAACTATGTATGTAGCAAAATAAGTCACGTGCGAGGCAAATCCTTCTAAAAATACATCCTATGTGACACCCTTTAGATCCCTTGGATCATTAAGATGGGGTCAGTGCATCGGCCTCGTCAAAGTCATACATACCTAGAGATTCACCCTGCACTTACATGTTGGTTAGGACACATATCATTAGATGATGTGTTAGGCTAGGGTTTAGGGTGCTA
>NW_018172884.1:0-224 GCF_001263595.1 Phalaenopsis equestris
ATTTTCAATAATCCCGAAATAATCCAGAAATAATCGGCGGTTATTTCTGGATTATTGAAAATAACCTATAAATAACCTGAAAACAATTCAGGAATAATTTTCACCGCACGTAGAGCTACCTCAGGAGTCCGGACAGAAAATGCGCTCCAAAAATACGCTCTAAATCCCACACATTTTCATACGTACCAACATTACAAATACAAATATCAAACTTTAGATGTTAC
>NW_018172885.1:0-224 GCF_001263595.1 Phalaenopsis equestris
TCATTAGCTGCTACAACTTATTATTGTTCTTATTTTCTCTTGCCCATTCCTTGATATTCTTTCCATGATTTCTTCTCACTTTCTTCTCAAAGAATGCTTCCAGATTTTTGTTTTCTTCTAAAATATTCACTTCATAACGGGTATTTTCTTTGGAATAGAACAGATCAAAGAGAAACGTTTGAGTTTTCAAATATATGCTCCTACTGGGGAGACAAATTTGCGTA
>NW_018172886.1:0-224 GCF_001263595.1 Phalaenopsis equestris
GATCTAAATTTTATAATTACATGTTCTATTTTTGTGAAAAATAATTATTCTTTATAATAATATAGATCACTTTATATAGTGGTGGGAACCTTCTTTTTTCTTAAAAAATGAGAACATCATTAGTACTTATTTTGGTCCCCCCCCAAAAAAAAAGTTGGCATTTTTACCATTTTATTGCTTAAAAGAAGAAAAATAGCAATTTGATGAGGGCAATAATGTAAATT
>NW_018172887.1:0-224 GCF_001263595.1 Phalaenopsis equestris
CTGCACTTTCCTTCGGTCGGACCATGATTCCAACTAAATGAAACAATGCTCGATGCCTCCATCTTTCGACCACCCCGATGTGGTCCTTTGGTATCTTTTTTTGCGAGAACCGTTGATTTTCCTCGAGATTCAAGTGGTCATATTTTTTATGTATAATATTAATACATTTCAAATATAATTTAAAATTTTGAATGTTATATAAATAAATATTAAAATTTATGTAT
>NW_018172888.1:0-224 GCF_001263595.1 Phalaenopsis equestris
TTTATGCATTTAGAATGATGAGCTGCAGTTATATACTAATGATATGTTTTGGAATGCTTATTAAAGAGCTGTTTTTAAATGCTTAAAGAGCTGCAGTTTTTAAATGCTTAATGAGTGTGTTTAGAATGTGTATAGAGCTACAGTTTGAGATTTGGGTGCTGTGTATAGAGCTGCTGTGTATGTACATTTCCATGCTTCTGCAGAATATATAAACTTAAGGGGCT
>NW_018172889.1:0-224 GCF_001263595.1 Phalaenopsis equestris
TTTGCAGATGATTTTAACATTATAAGTGATCATTTATAAAGTAATTTAAGAAAAAGTGAAAATACAATCACAATTTTTGAATAAAGGAAATCTTAAAGCCATTCTAATCTCACACATGATTACTTGTCACCACAAAAAGAAACATCAAGGAAAACTACTGACAAAGTATATAGAAAACAAAAAAGAAATCTTTGATTAAATGAAAACAAATTCACTAGAGAAGT
>NW_018172890.1:0-224 GCF_001263595.1 Phalaenopsis equestris
AAATATTTGTAGCATTGTCATCAATTTTTTTTAAAGTCACTGCTCATCAATTATATATACAAATATTTGTAGCATTGTCATCAATTTTTTTAAGTCACTACTCATCAATTATATAATTGATGAGTAGTGACTTAAAAAAATTGATGACAATGCTACAAATATTTGTATATATAATTGATGAGCAGTGACTTTAAAAAAAATTGATGACAATGCTACAAATATTT
>NW_018172891.1:0-224 GCF_001263595.1 Phalaenopsis equestris
TAGCTGAAATGGATATCTCTGAATTCAATTTCTCCTCGAATGTCATTCAATTTCTTACCAGTTGTATCATAAGCATCAATCTCTGGTTTTCTGTCGATCGTTTTAAAAATTTTGTATGCTGCAACTTGTCCTGCTGCCAATGCTGAAAAGCATGGAGATGCCTCACCTAGAGAACTGGACCAATATGATTGCACCATTAACATCAGTATACCATGCTGATTTCT
>NW_018172892.1:0-224 GCF_001263595.1 Phalaenopsis equestris
TATATATATATATTCTTAATTTCATGCTGAAAACTCTAAATTGGAGATATACGATTTACATTATTCAATTATGACAGCTTGAAAATCAAAACCTTATTTATATGTGGCTGTATATTTTAATTTATCTACTGAGCCATTATTAATAATAAAATAAAGGGGCATTTACAGATATACCACTCAATTCCTATGCATTTAAATATCTAACACCTAAACTTTTCTTTTTT
>NW_018172893.1:0-224 GCF_001263595.1 Phalaenopsis equestris
GTGCTATTAGTGTGCAATCGGTCTAGCCTTTCTAGAGAAAAACCAGACTACACATTTATTCACGAGCGCATGATCTCTTCTAGTTTTGTTGCTTGCCCCATTTTCAAATTTATAATGAAATAAGGCTCCATGCAAAATTTGTCTTGATCATTATTTATAGCTTTTTCCTTATTATTTGAGGCTGATTTTATGAATCCTTTTATATTTATTTATTTTATGTCATG
>NW_018172894.1:0-224 GCF_001263595.1 Phalaenopsis equestris
ACGAAGTTGAACCGTTGGAGAATGGGTGTAGCATCATATTTTGATGGGCCGCTCTCTTGGACATGGGACATTCTTAGAGGATTAGAAAGATATTCAGTGAAGTGTTCTTTGGCCATTTTTTGTGAAGAATCTTAGAATCACTTGAGGGAGCTGACTATAAATGATTGTCTCTCAGATCAGATGCCTCTCATTCTTTTGTTCTATTGTGCTTTCGTTTGGTTGGC
>NW_018172895.1:0-224 GCF_001263595.1 Phalaenopsis equestris
GGCTATCTACATGTTTGCTTGCTTTGAATTTCACTACATTTTGCATAAAGCATATGAGCACCTAACTTCGTACCGACTCGACTTCACTCCAACTGTCAGCTTTAGCCTGACGAGCATCTCACTTCGCTCTGACCGATGACTCTGGCTCGGCAAGCACTTAACTTTGCTCAGATCGGCTGCTCCGACTCAATGATTATACCACTTTGGTTTGATCAGTTGCCCCT
>NW_018172896.1:0-224 GCF_001263595.1 Phalaenopsis equestris
AAAAGGGAGATCCCATCGTCGGAGTTAATTGTCGACCGGCATTACCGCGGCGTCCGGAAGCGGCCGTGGGGAAAATTCGCGGCCGAAATCCGTAACCCTAAGCGGCGAGGATCTCGGATTTGGCTCGGCACGTTCGATACCGCCGTTCAGGCAGCAAGGGCTTACGATTGCGCTGCTTTCCGGATGCGCGGAAGCAAGGCTATCCTCAACTTCCCCAACGAGAT
>NW_018172897.1:0-224 GCF_001263595.1 Phalaenopsis equestris
GCTATTCACCATGTCAGGTTGCATGTTGAACTAATTCTAGCTCTATGCTGATTTGATTAGTCCATGCTTAAGCTGGTTACTCTCACACCCGCAAAACTCTCTAGCAAGAGTTGCCCCACTCAAGTCCACAAGGTACTATGAGGTTGGATTTCTTTGTTCGTTCGACCCCCTTTGGCACCGGTTTTGACTAGGTTGATTTTCATCACCTAGTTAAGATACATGTC
>NW_018172898.1:0-224 GCF_001263595.1 Phalaenopsis equestris
ATCAAAGGATCTCTAGGAAAAATTTTCATAATTTTTTTAGTTTTATTTTAATTATCATAATTATTTGTTGAATTTAATGGTTAATTAAAAAAATATAATTTTATCTTAAAATTTACTTTTGATATTTTTCTTTAGTTCATCAATATTCAAAGAATTTAGAGAAATAATTTTTAGATTTTTGTGATTTTATTTTTTTATTGTAATTATTTTAGTGCAAAATTAAG
>NW_018172899.1:0-224 GCF_001263595.1 Phalaenopsis equestris
GCTTCCTCTTCTTCACATACTTAAGAGAGTATCATGCCCCAAGTAGGGCGGAAAAAACATCCTTGTCGAGCCATAAGGGATGCTCATGTGTCTGGTGTATGCCATCGAACTAGTCACAGAGTTGGTTACTCGCCCTGGGCTAAAAGTTCCTCGGGATGTGTGGCTCCTCCTTTGAGGGCCAAGACCACTGTTCCTATAAATTGAATTAGAAAGTAATAGGGGCG
>NW_018172900.1:0-224 GCF_001263595.1 Phalaenopsis equestris
AATTCTGCACACACTCAGATGAAAAAGAAAAAAAAAACTGACTACTCTAGAAGTTTTTACGTGGAAAACCCTGTAAAGGGAAAAATCACGGGGTCTGACCTAGTTGCGAAAATCCACTGTTGATTGATGATTACAAAAATCTCTTATCGCACAGACGGAAAATTGTAACTATATTTTTCATATTACGATGTTGACTGACAGTGTCTGGTTGGTGGTGATCGATG
>NW_018172901.1:0-224 GCF_001263595.1 Phalaenopsis equestris
ATTCAATAAATCCATTTAAAAAGATAGATTTCACATTCATTTGAAAAGCAAATTAATTACTTTATGCACCCAGAGAAATAATAAAATAAATAGTTTTCATGTAAATAACAATATCAAATACGTAATTACAACTGATACATTTCTTTTTCTTATATCTTTTTTCCACTAGACGCGCACTGTAATTTTCAAATCCTTCATTTACATTTTACTTTATTTTGTATATC
>NW_018172902.1:0-224 GCF_001263595.1 Phalaenopsis equestris
TCCCCTCAATTTCTCCTCCTTGAATATGTGATTATTACCCTAGTGGATCTCACCCATTCCTTTTCTTCCTCTGCACCTTGCCCGACTCCCTCCACTTCTTCGCTCGATAAGGGCCGGCCTGCCTATGGGCCAACGAGATTGCAATCGGCTAGTCCAGGAGAGACCGGTTGCGTACTGGGCGTAACATAATGATTCTGTTTTGTCATTATTATCTAACCTTACAA
>NW_018172903.1:0-224 GCF_001263595.1 Phalaenopsis equestris
GATATATGAATTTATTTATTATTTTTGAGATACAATTTAGACCGATATTGAGAATGTAATTTGTTAATGTAACTTACATAAGTTACAATAAATTAAACATTTTGCTAAATGCTAATAAATTACGGTGCAAATTAATGTGAAAGTAGTTATGATAACTATTATTATGTAGTTTTTCTTTAAAGGGAAGAAATAAAACAAAATTATTTATGATTTTGGGCCCTTAA
>NW_018172904.1:0-224 GCF_001263595.1 Phalaenopsis equestris
ACACAAACTCATTGACGAACCGAACACGAACTGTTGCACGTGTAATTACCTTTTTTCTTATTTATTACAAAAGTGCCCGAATCGGACAAAAATTAAATTATGTATTGTGGACCATAAATCTTCTCTCAGATGAGATTGATAGGTATGTAATTACAGAATTGTTTCAATAATAGCCGCAAATTCTCATGTATTTACATATATAACTCTTAAATATTTATATTTAT
>NW_018172905.1:0-224 GCF_001263595.1 Phalaenopsis equestris
TGTCAACAGAGCTTTATTGGATGGGGATGGGGATGCGGAAACGAAGAACACATGGTGGCGCGGTGCGATACGTGTCAGCGACACAAATACTTGATTATAGCGCCAGACAGGTTGTTACAGCCTTTAAAATTACCGAAGAAGGTTTGGGATGAAGAGGCAATGGACTTCATAGAAGGGTTGCCACGATCATAAGGGTTTACGGCGATCCTGATGGTAGTGTATAG
>NW_018172906.1:0-224 GCF_001263595.1 Phalaenopsis equestris
CAAATGGTATTGGGAGCGCTTTCACTTGGTCCAAGAATTCTTGAACAAGGATTACCTTGAAATCATCCATAGGAATGATGAAGAAAATCAGCGTACTTGACCAATCTCCGACACAGGTCTTCACTCCTTTGGCCATTCCATGAATTGGCCTAACCGCTAGGTTGATTGCTTTAGTGGAACCTCCTCCTCCGGTTACCCATCAATTTGCTTCTTCAATATAGATG
>NW_018172907.1:0-224 GCF_001263595.1 Phalaenopsis equestris
TAAATCCTAAGAAAGTAGTCAGTGTTCATGATACTAAAGTTATTTTAATTTTGGCATCTCAAGTTGTTGTGATATCTAAAAAGTTAGAACAATTCAGAATGATCTTACCTCAAACACCTCATTTGAGTGAGGAAAACTCATTGGGACAAATGATGCATTCTCAATCACCTTTTTAATAACCCAAATTTTAACTATTATAACCCAGGTTGGAAAAACCATCCTAA
>NW_018172908.1:0-224 GCF_001263595.1 Phalaenopsis equestris
GGAGAAGAGCAGCAAAAGAAGGATTCCTCACCAAATACCATGCTAGAGAATTATATTAAATAATTAGTTGAACAACAAGTTCGAGATGCTTTAGCCAAATCTAAGGGTAGAGAATTAATTTCAAGCGGTAGACCTTACCCAGAGGAGTTTGATGTTGTGCCCTACTCCAAGGGTTTTATATCACAAAAATTTAAAATATTTGATGGGACTGGGAATCCCAGACA
>NW_018172909.1:0-224 GCF_001263595.1 Phalaenopsis equestris
CTGTTCCCATGAGCCCTAGAATTGCCTTATACCCGAAATGTTGTGCAATAAAAGGCACTCATGCAATTGGATGTAGCCCTCTGTCGAAATCTCACCACAATGGTTCTCTATTTCGGGTCAAAATTTATCAAACTGATCTACTCCTGCCTCGAATCAACCATCATCCCATTCTATCTGTAGCCTCTCATTCGAACCGTCCAAATGTCGTGTCATTCCTTCCACGT
>NW_018172910.1:0-224 GCF_001263595.1 Phalaenopsis equestris
AATTATTTAGCTTCAATTTTACATTTTTATGTTTATATCTTGATAAATTATCAAATAATTTATTATTAAAAAATCTCGAGATAATTAGCATAAATTTTAGAATATTTTTTTAAGTAAGAAATATTCAATCGTTAATTAAAAATCATCAAGAAGTTTGATTTCAACAAAGTTACAGTCAAACTAAATGGCTCGACAAGTCGAACATGATAACATTAAAGTTTGTC
>NW_018172911.1:0-224 GCF_001263595.1 Phalaenopsis equestris
TTTTTTTCACAACTCAATGTTTAATATCTTTTGCATGCCTCCAGGGTAACTTATGAGTAACCCAAGTAAGAAATTCAGCATAGTCCTCTAAAACCCAGTCATGAGTTCATCATTTTATTCATTACATCTGGATTCCATCAAGTTTCCAAATTTTCTCTAGCAAAAAAAAAATAAAAATAAAAAAACCCATGTCAACAAACCCAAAATTACAAGCCAAAAGTGAA
>NW_018172912.1:0-224 GCF_001263595.1 Phalaenopsis equestris
CTCCAAGACCTCTTTTTTGTTCAGCAATTGACCCGTTTAATAGATAACTGAAATTAACCAAGGGCCACTTCAAGCATCCCATTAGAATTTTGCCAAATTTGTTGAATGTTCTAGAAAATTGGTCATTGGCACTATAACGCTAGTCTGGTGCGCTATAGCGCCCATCATGGTTGTAAGTTGGCGCTATGGCGCCATATGAGGTGCTGCCATTTTGCTCCATTTTG
>NW_018172913.1:0-224 GCF_001263595.1 Phalaenopsis equestris
CAGGATAACCTAAACCACCATTGGTTCTACTCCTAGCAATCCTCTAAGCATTACAAAGAATGCGAGCACCAATATTGATAGCCATCATTTTTTGTATGCAAAAATTTAATACTGATCTCTAGTTAGTTACTTCACTAAGGTGATTCAATGGAAGAAGTTTCACATAAATAAAGTAATGTCATGCTTTAGATTGTAAATTTAACATGGAAGTGGAGAAATTTACC
>NW_018172914.1:0-224 GCF_001263595.1 Phalaenopsis equestris
AGTGAGAAATGTACATCCACTTTTTGCTAGTCAATCCACAGGTGCATTCCATTCTTTAAAGGTAAAGTTGAACTTAATGTTAAATTTGTGTGTAGTGATTAGATGTCAAATATATTTTAGAATATATAATTAATCCCACTCAGGCAAGGCCTGTTTAGTAAGCCTCGTATAAAGCAGCCATGAATCAGTTTCAATAATCAAATTATAATAGTGAAAAATAACTG
>NW_018172915.1:0-224 GCF_001263595.1 Phalaenopsis equestris
AAAAAAAAAATCTATCGCTTATAGCAAAACTACAATTCATAAAATTATTAATTGTAAAGAATGAGGTCTTACTTTACATCAAATTAAGATAATTGCATATAAATATCCAAAATCCCAGTTTTTTCGAAAAAAAACTATTTCTTTTAATTACTAGAATTATATTGAAGTCGTTATTTAGACATTTCTTGTTATTAATGTTATAGGAAAACAATCATGGATGTTTG
>NW_018172916.1:0-224 GCF_001263595.1 Phalaenopsis equestris
CTTGTAAATAAGAAAGTAGTTGTAATCACTAATGTAAATAACATAAAAGAGAGCATTAAAATAAAATACTGGATTTATAAAGTCTTGATTATATTTACAAGTTGTTTATAAAGTCTTGAGGAATTAGCAGTATTTACAGTATTTAAACAACCTCGAATACTGGATTTATAAAGTCTTGAGGAATTAGCAGGTTATCAAAATTTAATGTAATTCTCACTCCTCTA
>NW_018172917.1:0-224 GCF_001263595.1 Phalaenopsis equestris
TAGAGGTGATTCTTTCAATAGCCAAGATGGTGGTCCTGGTAGAGTAGGTACAGAAAATGATGCCGACTATGGTGGTAGAGAATATACGGGCTATGCTAAGGTTCCTCCCCCAACTGCATCCTCTTATGGAAGTGGTGGAAGCTATCCTCCTGCTCCAAGCTCGTATGGTGGGAGTGTTTCTTATGGACATGACTCTGCCCCACCAACTACTGCTTATGGTGGGG
>NW_018172918.1:0-224 GCF_001263595.1 Phalaenopsis equestris
TTTTCTAAGCTCTGGAATTAATTTAAATAAAAAATAAGCTTAACTTCCTACTTATCCAGCTCATCCTACGACGCTCCGAGCTTTCCACGAGTCACCTCGCTACTGGATGCCGCCATCCACCTTAGTTGTCTTGCGGCCCATTGTTCTTGCTTCATCTCCTCGTCCGCCGTGATCTCAGCCCTTCATCTAATACACGCGTGATCCAACGGCTCTCCGTCATTGTC
>NW_018172919.1:0-224 GCF_001263595.1 Phalaenopsis equestris
AATGCTTATTTTTAGTGATATTACACTTTAATGGACGGTATTTTTGTATTTTTTTATTACAGGTATAATAGGTTAAGCAATTGGAGCAAATGCAACAAAAATGTAGCAATTTGTAGTCAAGTGGAGCAAAAAAGAAAATTGTGACCTGACACTTAGGCGTCTGGCTGTTATTTCATTGTTTATAGAATATTGGTGCCTAAGCACCACGGTTGGGCGCCTAGGCA
>NW_018172920.1:0-224 GCF_001263595.1 Phalaenopsis equestris
TTTTTTTTTTTTTTGAAAATTTTCTTATTCACTATGGTACTTTAGGGCATGCATCCTTATGAAGTGCATTTACATGGATGAATTAATCTTATTGTGACAAATTCTAATGTGGGGTTTCTGAACAAAAAATGTTTATAATTCAACTTAATGCTTAAAGATGGCTCAACTTGTTTCTGAACAAAAGATCATAAGAGGTATTTTTTGTAGCAAGTAATCCAAGAAAT
>NW_018172921.1:0-224 GCF_001263595.1 Phalaenopsis equestris
ACCTAAAATAATCAAGTTGTGTGGCATAGAATATGGGCCCCATAGTTGAGTAATGAAATGTAAACGATAAAAAAATTCATAAAAGTCTACAATTATATAGAAGTACATAAATTTTAAGGAAATTAGATCTCATTGTTGGGAGTCAAAATGAATCGAACAACTTCAACATGCTCGTTATATTTTTTGTAAGAAATTATTACTATCATTATTATTGCTATTATATA
>NW_018172922.1:0-224 GCF_001263595.1 Phalaenopsis equestris
TTGCAAAATGCAGTTTTCCACCACAATTTTTTTGAAAAAATAAGAAGAACACAGTGTTGCCAAACACAAAAAAATATGATACGACACCGCACTGCAACCGCACTGCCGCCCCAAACACATCCAAAATCAAAACAATTGATACTTACGCTTTAGTGATAGAAAACCTGTTGTGCTTGCCAGATGAGTCCAGGTATACATTAGCCTTCACAACATTGAGGCCTAAA
>NW_018172923.1:0-224 GCF_001263595.1 Phalaenopsis equestris
TTTTTTTTGCAAAAATCAAACAAGAGAAACTCTCAGGTCCAAACCACTTGAACATTTAAAATCAATTTAGTTCAAACTTTACACTTGATATCATTAGATTGATAAAATTGGAGCCCTTATACGATAGCCTTTCTTATGAATTGTTTAGCTAGGAGCGTTGTCATCAACTCGACCACAATCATAAGCGTGAAGTTTAGCCTATTTAAACCAACACAAGTCCTAGA
>NW_018172924.1:0-224 GCF_001263595.1 Phalaenopsis equestris
GGAGCACGACATCCTATTCTCATCTTTTGAGATTGATCTAAGGCCACGTTAAATGGCATATGGCATCAGATTGTCTACACGATATCTTCAAGAAAGGTTTAAGGTCATCTTAAATGGAGCACGACATCCTATTCACATTTTTTGAGATCGGTCTAAGGCCACCTTAAAAGGAATACGACATCTCATTCTCTATACAAAATCTTTGAGATAGGTCTAAGCCCACC
>NW_018172925.1:0-224 GCF_001263595.1 Phalaenopsis equestris
TGTACATGAAAAAACCCCGCAAGAAGCATGAAGTGGAAGACATCTTAAATTATTTGGAAGCATCACATATGTTCATATTTCAGGCCAAAAAAGAACAAAATTTGTTGATAAAAGTGAAAAGTATGTGCTCATTGGCTATGACTCAAGTTCTAAATGTTAGAAACTTTATAATTCAATCAATAACAAAACTCTCATTAGTCGTGATGTAGAGTTTGATAAAAAAA
>NW_018172926.1:0-224 GCF_001263595.1 Phalaenopsis equestris
ATATTTTCTATTTTATATTGATTAATTTCTTATTATTTCTCGTCTAATTACTCATTCTATTTGTCGTTTTATTATAAAACCGCCTTAAATTAAAATCAATTTCTTTTGTTTAATACTAAATAAGTTGGCTCATGAGCCAGCTCGAACTCGTACACTTAAGCTTGAGCTCAAGTTCAAACTAAATAAAAGCAATCAAGCTCAAGCTCAAGCCAAGAGTGACTCTA
>NW_018172927.1:0-224 GCF_001263595.1 Phalaenopsis equestris
TCAATCCTAGATTCAACCTCAAGAATCATCAAAGGCTAACCCAAGATAAGATCAATTGAGGAGCACAATTCCTTTCGAAACCATCTCAACAGCCTCCATAAATTGAAGTCGGACCATCAAGAGATGTAGAGATACCTCGGTCAGAGAAGTAGAGAGATATTACTGGTAGTGTTGGATATCAAGGTATCCCAACGAGTCATGGACTGATTTATAGAGGTAAAGTG
>NW_018172928.1:0-224 GCF_001263595.1 Phalaenopsis equestris
AATATCGAGGAGCTCGACGGTGTAATTTCTTGAAGTAATAAAATCCTCTGCAGCCCTACAGACGCAGACAAATTAACTAAACCACACAAATTTGTGTGTTATTTTTCTGATTTGCAATTTTTCAATCCGATTTTTTCACTTTATTGTCATCATTTTTCATAACAATTGGTATCGGAGATTTTTTTCGAGGCTAAAAGAAAACGATGGACGAAGACAAAGTGATG
>NW_018172929.1:0-224 GCF_001263595.1 Phalaenopsis equestris
ATGACCGAGCTCTCTAAAGTGAGAGGAGCCTGGGCCGTAGGGGGAGTGATGAGAGTATTGGAGGTATTCGCTGCCTTCCCAGGAGGGTGGCTGAAGGAGGAGAAAGGAGGAGAAAGAAGGGAGTTTCGGACGTCTTTGTAAGTTTCACACCTATCATTGTCTTCTTTGGGGTGGGGCCAAAGGAGGAGAAAGAAGGGAGTTTTGGAGGTCTTAGTACGCTGCAA
>NW_018172930.1:0-224 GCF_001263595.1 Phalaenopsis equestris
TTATAAATAATAATTCTCTAATTTTGTTCGCATAATGCACAAGCCCATTCAACACTCGGGGAACTCCTCTTGGTCGGATCGCAACCAACTTCTTGATTTGAACCCTGGATTCCAGCAAGATTAGAGTAGGACGATCCGTCGTTAACATTTCTTATATCTGAATTGCTTGAGCGAGAAAGGAAAACTATGCAATGCAAACATATTGATCACACGACCAACAAACT
>NW_018172931.1:0-224 GCF_001263595.1 Phalaenopsis equestris
GAGGCCATTACCGCAGCCAGTGCCAACCTGCAGCAATGTGAGAAGTTGCACGAGTGTCGAACAGCTCTGTCGCAGACCGGACGGCTCTGTCGCAGAGGAGACGCAGCGGCGTGCGACACTATCGCAGAAGTTGCAGAGGAGACACAGCAGCAGACAACTCTGTCGCAGAGGAGACGCAGCAAAAGGAATGTGTCAAGCGGTCGAGCGGCTCACGAGACGCAGCA
>NW_018172932.1:0-224 GCF_001263595.1 Phalaenopsis equestris
GAAAAGCTCAATTTGATTCAAGCAAGTTTGTTAGTTCGAGAGGTCAGGATCGATATAACGATGCACTGCGGTCGAGAAAATTGATCCCTAAGTAGTGTTTTAAGAGTCTAGGTTGAGCTGTTGAGGATGTAATTGTTTGCCGACAGTGGAAGCAATTTTATTATTTTTCTGTTGTGGTCTTTATCTCTATTGTTCGGGAGTTCTATTCCTCTAGGATGAAGAAG
>NW_018172933.1:0-224 GCF_001263595.1 Phalaenopsis equestris
TTTTTTTTCTCAATATTTCTCTTAGGTTTATTTTTTATAATGATGGTTCAATCTTTTTTATCCCTTATCATACCTAGGTATTGAAGGTAATAAACCTGAAAAACTTGACATGTTAAAATAAGGGAATCAAATTTCACACATTTTTTTGAACATTTTAACTTTAGTAATATCATATGTGTTTAGTGTTCTTGTTCATTAAGTAATAATAGGAACAGGCATAAAAT
>NW_018172934.1:0-224 GCF_001263595.1 Phalaenopsis equestris
TCCTCTAAGAGTTGCTTTGAGCTGAGGTTGGGTCTGTATAAGAGTTCGATCAACTATGGCACGGGCTTGGTCTAGGATTGGGTTGGACTACTCTGGAGAGAGGGTTGATAGGGGAAATGTTCTTAAGCTCTGATGAAGCTCAAGAGCAGTTCAATTTGGATTTTTGGTGAGTTTGGTGGAGTGGCCTGATCAACACTATTTTAGTTAAGGAGTTGCCCGTTGGA
>NW_018172935.1:0-224 GCF_001263595.1 Phalaenopsis equestris
GGTGGATCTTTCCCCGATTTTTTTTTTTGCCTCACTGCTAGTAGCAAATATGTTTAATTCTATTCCATGCCACTGAAATTTACTAGTGATATCACCTAGGGCATTCTGGTAATGAGAGAAATATATTTCCACACACTACGAAATGAGACAGAGAAGTATAAAGAATGAGACAATGATGTGAGCCATGTTTTTCTTATTTTTTGGAATCACAGTTGGTAGAAAAT
>NW_018172936.1:0-224 GCF_001263595.1 Phalaenopsis equestris
CTTTGTTGGGGATAAATGGGTGGGTGAGATGCTTTTTGAACATCCAATAAGGTTAGAAACATTTTCAGAATGACTGTGTCTATTTTTATGGATCTTTTGCATGATTTATGTCTGAAGCACGACCTCCAGGGTTCTTCTAGAACGACGAGTAGGGAGGTGTTGGCTATAACACTGTATATTCTATCACATAACAAATCAATTAGAGGAGCTATGGAGAGATTTCA
>NW_018172937.1:0-224 GCF_001263595.1 Phalaenopsis equestris
AATAATTATTAGTATTTTGTTTGTGGTTGATCATACAATTCGAGCCTAATCATATAATATGATCAATTTTGATATTCCTAATTTTGTTTAAATTGTGCTTTAAGAATGTTTAATTTTAATTTTGTACGTGTACTAATTGACTCGACACGCAATTACGTAATTTTTTAAGTTCATAAATATGTCCAAATGTATATTCAGTGGCTAGTGTGCAAAATTAAATAGTA
>NW_018172938.1:0-224 GCF_001263595.1 Phalaenopsis equestris
TTTTTTTTTTTTTTTTTGTTATAAAAATTTTCTCTCAAAATAATCCCCCCGCATGAAACTATCACGTAGTAAACCTCACTGAAAGGGTGAGATGAAAAGAGGAACAACGAGCAAAATTGATGAACCTCTCTTATTCCTCTTGTATAATGAAAGCGATGAGGCGAGCATACATCTCAAACTATAGCAAGTAGGCATATGAGAAGTAATAATGTAATTATGTGGCC
>NW_018172939.1:0-224 GCF_001263595.1 Phalaenopsis equestris
AAGGCCATATTTTTCATCATTCATCACTGACCTCATACATCTAAAAAAGAAAAAAGAAAAAAAACAAAACAAACAAAGAAAAACAAATTATTATAACATGTCATTCTTATATATTCGAAAGTATAAATGAACAAACGAAATTCTTAATAAAAGCATAAAATCCAAATCCACAATACAACAAAATACATACGAAAAAAAACATATAGTCTAATAAATAAAAAAAG
>NW_018172940.1:0-224 GCF_001263595.1 Phalaenopsis equestris
GAAACTTCCTCTTTTGGTATGAGTAAGCTTAAGGGTGAGTTAATTTGAAGTTTGGTGACATTTTATGGAATGATAGAAAACTTCCTTAGACTTTGAGCTCAAAACACAAGAGAGACAGTGGCTATGGATGGCTAAGGACAGCGGGTTGATCTCAGGGAAGTTTGTAGAGGCTTTAGAAAGATTTTGATAGAGTCTCCCTAAGGAATTAGATGATCTCTCTACTT
>NW_018172941.1:0-224 GCF_001263595.1 Phalaenopsis equestris
CCTCCAAGCTTTGGTTTAGCATAAGTTTTCATCTTCTTTTTCCTTGCATAGGTGTTGGATCCGAAAATATCAAATTTTATTTGTATTTCATTGTTAGGTATGCAATAGGCATATGGTAAGTTTCGGTGGGAGACATGTAAATATATAAAAAAATTTGTGCTATGTATGAAAATTTTGGAGTGAGATAACTAAATGCATAAGAAAATTGTGGTATGTATGTAAAT
>NW_018172942.1:0-224 GCF_001263595.1 Phalaenopsis equestris
CACCACCAAATACACACAAAAATTCACCAAATTAATCACACAAACAGTCCAGTAATAATAATCCAACTTACTTTCATTCAAATCCTTCCTCAACCATCCCTTCTCCACTCCCCCCGTCGCCTTCTCCACAATCTTCACCAGCAAAGTGCTGAGCCAATTCCCAACTCCAAACGCACTCAAAAGCACAGCACTGCTCAAGCTCCTCGTCCCATCCGTCGCCTCGT
>NW_018172943.1:0-224 GCF_001263595.1 Phalaenopsis equestris
GTTAGGAATTATTAACATACATTCCAAACATGAGGGGGAGTGTTAGGATTTATAATAGGAAATAATTTATTCATATAAGAAATTATGATGAATAAATTATTTCCTTAGAATTAAGGATATATTTTCTTTTTTATTTTATACTTGGATTAGGAATTATTTGTTTTCCTATATCATGTTATTTCTTATATATTCTAATAATTAATATGAATTGATTATTTGAGATA
>NW_018172944.1:0-224 GCF_001263595.1 Phalaenopsis equestris
AAAAAGATAGGTTAGTAGTTTTATATTTCGATTGTATTTGGAAATATACTTCATGTGATTGTAGTTTATTTATTTATCTTTTGCTTACTATAGTATCTTGTGTTGAATTGTTTCTATCATGAGGCTCTTATGCATTCTTTGTTTATTATAATATCTTCTATTGAATGGTTTCTATCATGGAGCATTTACATACATAGCAAACAATTCTAATTTATATATATCAC
>NW_018172945.1:0-224 GCF_001263595.1 Phalaenopsis equestris
GCCAATGGGAGCGAGCCAAGTCAGGGAAGTTCAATTTTTGGTTTTATCCATTTGGGATTCCCTTGGGGTGGATGTTTTTGGTCGATGAGGAGGTGGCTGGCTAGAGTATGGTCACTTCGTAGCTCAGGGTGGCCAGGGAGTTGCTAATGATGTGGGTAAGTGATGATGAAGGAGATATTTGAAGTTTAAGCCAAATATAGGGTGAAATCCCTTAAATCAAGGGA
>NW_018172946.1:0-224 GCF_001263595.1 Phalaenopsis equestris
AATATAAACGAGCCGGCTCAGCTCGTGTTCGGCTCATTTACACCCCTAGATAACTTCAGGATTTTTCTTTTCTTTCTTTTTTCCTTATAATCAATCACCTAACTTCAATTGATGTACATCTATCAATTATATCAGAAAAAAAATTCAAAAGAGATGAAATTAACATCATTTTTTAGAATGAGCAAAGTCAATGTCTAATTTTTTTAAGTATGAGATAAAAAAAA
>NW_018172947.1:0-224 GCF_001263595.1 Phalaenopsis equestris
TTTTCATTTTCCCTCGAATCTCCTAGCTATGCCTCCACAATCTTGTGCAGATCCCTAAAGTTTTTTTTTTATTCGATTCCTTCTTCAGTCTTCTCATTCTCAAAAGTTCTTCATTTTATACTTCCCCTTTCTCGTTCGGGTGTGTTCTTTCATCTTCTCTTTTGTGTAGTTAGAGTGTATGAATTTCTCGATTTCCATATATTTTTATGTATGTATGTATATAT
>NW_018172948.1:0-224 GCF_001263595.1 Phalaenopsis equestris
TAATCTTCTTCATTATATAGTCTTCGTGGCGTCAGTATTGAGCTCCGCTAAGAAGCCACAGATGACGAGCACCAACTCTGCCGTGAATGAAGAACTCGCAAAGCATGCCGAGTACCTTAACCAACTTTCATGTTTTTATTTCGAGTCTTTTTTTTCGAAATACCTATTTCCTCTAACTTTTAGGCTCCAGTGTCAACATTTTCTTTCTCCGTTTAGTAGCATGT
>NW_018172949.1:0-224 GCF_001263595.1 Phalaenopsis equestris
GTAAAGATAAATAATTTGAAATGGTGGATTCCAATCAGAACTAATCATGTTAAAACTCAATTGATTATTTGAAAGACCTAGGTATATCAATTGTGATAAATTTGCTAAATGAAATTCAGAAAGACTACCATGCAAATT
Source organism: Phalaenopsis equestris (assembly GCF_001263595.1). NCBI lineage: Eukaryota > Viridiplantae > Streptophyta > Magnoliopsida > Asparagales > Orchidaceae > Phalaenopsis > Phalaenopsis equestris. The sequence goes on from NW_018172949.1 coordinate 139, forward strand.
ATTGGAACAAAGGTCCAGAAATGCTAAGTTAGTTAGTTGTCCAAGACTCTGTGGAATAAGTCCATCAAACTGATTATTTTGAAGAT
>NW_018172950.1:0-224 GCF_001263595.1 Phalaenopsis equestris
GCAGTGTTTTTTTCTTTTCATTCTTTTAATATTTATTTTATGCAACTTGGATGAATGGCCTCCCAATCAACCATAAGTTTAATATAAGTTTTTTTCTTCTTCTTCTTCTTCTTATTTTTTTTTTGTTGGATTGGAGGTTTATGATTAGATATATGACCATAGAGATTCTTCTAGACGTCATTTATATTATTAAGGATTTTGACATATATGAGATCAATACCAAG
>NW_018172951.1:0-224 GCF_001263595.1 Phalaenopsis equestris
TTGAATGTCATGCACATACAAAATAATTTCTTTGATAATATTTTCAACACTGTAGCAGAAAAATGAAGGATAATGTCAGTGCCAGACTTGATGTGTACAAGATACGCAAAAGGCAGGAGTTGGAGAACCAAAAAATTATTGCCAACAAGCTCATTAAGCCCAAAGCAAAATATTCCATGACCATTCCCTAGTGAAGAATAATTTGTGAATGGATCCAATCACTA
>NW_018172952.1:0-224 GCF_001263595.1 Phalaenopsis equestris
TTTTTTTTTAGCTTGATTTATAAACAAGTATAACACAAACAAAAGTTGGTTTGTTCGTGCTCGGCTAGTTTTTACTCAAAGTAATTAAATAATAATATTTATTTATATCCATTTTATATTAATTTTTTATATGTATTAAAAAAATGCTAAATTTTAATATTTTTAAAATTATTTGGTTGGTATCTTATAAAAAATATAAGTTAAGGTATTAGATATGTAAATAA
>NW_018172953.1:0-224 GCF_001263595.1 Phalaenopsis equestris
TTCCCTTCAGATATGGATGGATTAATGAAGCTGGTATTTTTCACAAAGTGATGGGTTTGCACTGATACAATCATACTAAGGGATATGGGTTGTGTTTAAAAAGTGGGATGCCTACTGGTCAGAAGATCATTATGTCCAAAACATCATTGAGAAAACGAAATGATGCAGTTTTATGTATTTAGTTATTTTGGGAATTTACATACATATCACCCAATTCCTATGTA
>NW_018172954.1:0-224 GCF_001263595.1 Phalaenopsis equestris
ATCTTACGAGGTTAAAATCGGCATTTGTATACCGATTCCGTCTTACTTATATTATTTTCAAATTTTTGGATCCTTTTAAAGAGTATATAATTATGACGTTTAAAAAAAATTAGACATAAAAAATATTAATGAAATTAAATATTTAATTTATTTGACGAAAGAATCAATAATTTAATTTAATTAAAAATAAAAGCGATTAAATAATTATCAACTTTAATAAGAAA
>NW_018172955.1:0-224 GCF_001263595.1 Phalaenopsis equestris
CGATGGTACTCACTCCGCCTATTTAAGGCTTTCCCCATCCATGGCCGATCGCCGGAGAAAAAGAAGGAGAAAACGAAGAATAGGGAAGAAAAAGGCTCAACAGCATGGAGGCAGAGAAGAGTCGGATTCTAGACATCGGTGGGACGGGCTACATTGGGAAGTTCATTGTGATGGCGAGTGCTCTCGCCGGTCACCCCACCTTCGCCCTCGTCAGGGAGAGCACC
>NW_018172956.1:0-224 GCF_001263595.1 Phalaenopsis equestris
TGTAAGCTCTTGAGCCTCAATGTTCAAATATGCTAACATCCGTAGACTCATTATGTTTAGTGATGCTCCCGGGTCTACTAGGACTTCTGAACAATACAAATCTACTGATATTGACAGAGATGTAAAGCGATCGATTATGGTTAGTAGTACCAAGCAACAAGTCTTCATCCGTGAAGGTTATTGTAGGGTGTTCTTTCAATGAAAAAACTTCAACCGAAGATGTG
>NW_018172957.1:0-224 GCF_001263595.1 Phalaenopsis equestris
AAGTAAATTTAAGATAATTAAATATTGAAATGGGACTTCAATTTTTATCAATATCTAACTTAGTATCTAACTACCAATTAATGGGCTTTAAATGAGAGAGTTATTATCTTCATAACTTAAGCCAATTATTTTAGGATCATCTTAATTAAATTATCTTTCAAATCAAGAAAATTATCAAAATTACAACTTTCCTCTTATTATTAAAAGGATGACAAATTGGTTTC
>NW_018172958.1:0-224 GCF_001263595.1 Phalaenopsis equestris
AGCTCCACCTCACATGATTGATCAACTTCCAGAAAAGTATCATTTGACATTCTAACTCACATTAACACAGACATCAACAAAATATTTAATCGCATCACTTTAGTCATTTCATAAGCTATAAAAGAATTTGATGCTCTTGAATCAAATAATACTCTTATCGGTCTACTTTAAAGATATATGATACATATAATTTAAAATTATCACATTAAACATTTAAAGTTAGT
>NW_018172959.1:0-224 GCF_001263595.1 Phalaenopsis equestris
TTGATATTGCTTCTCACTTAAATGAGATATCTATGCTCCTAAAAAGATCAATTGCAGATGATTGTACAAATGATGACGACGCAATGTGTCAATCCATCATCTTTCGTATGCAGATGTTATTGTAAACATACAATATATAAACATAATGCTGCTGACAAATAGGATGTAGGTGATAGTGGTTCCAAGGATGCTCAAATATTGAAGTGTTAGTTAGAAGATGCAAT
>NW_018172960.1:0-224 GCF_001263595.1 Phalaenopsis equestris
ACTAATTCTCCATATGAAATTCAGTGTACATTTGAGCTTGTCTCCTTTATTATTGCCTTACTTTTAATTAATAAAATATTAAAAAAACTAAAATCTAATTATGCTGAAAACCCAATGATATAATATAAGCATTCATTTTCAAAGTTTATAATATTAAAATTTGAGTTTTAAAATTTCAGCTCATAACTCTAAAAATATTTTAAATTTGAGCTATTCGTACTTAG
>NW_018172961.1:0-224 GCF_001263595.1 Phalaenopsis equestris
ATCATTAGATCTGTCTCATCGAGCCGGTCAGTTTGCCCATAGGTTTGTAGAAATAGGAGCTTCGAATGACTTTTAATTGAAATTTGAATGTTTCTTGTTTAAAGATTACATCAAGATTCGTGCCGATGATGAAAATTTTTTTAAGCTTGTGCACTTTGGCCCAAATTTTATTAAATTTTTGGGATAATTTAAAGTACTTAAATTATAATATAATATTAAAAAAA
>NW_018172962.1:0-224 GCF_001263595.1 Phalaenopsis equestris
TTATCCAAATGATTATTATTATTATTATTATTATTTATTTTAAGAGGAAAAAAATTTGAAAATGACAGATTTCAAATCGCTTTAAAAGAGTAAAATGCGACGAATATAAAACATATGATCCAGTTCTAAAACTGGAGAGAGGCGATCCTACACCAAACTCACTTCGGTCAACGTCGCTCGTGGTTTCTAAGTCACCACACATATTTGGGGTCCAACCCATTTAG
>NW_018172963.1:0-224 GCF_001263595.1 Phalaenopsis equestris
TTGACTCCTGTAGCGCGAGACATCCACTTCGAACCCACCGGCATGTGTTGAGGGGCATGTAACCGGTATCATTTTGCTAGGCTTTGGCTTTAGCTTAGGTGAAGGTCAGTCGACATTTGACACGTCAGACGACCCCGATCGGGTCGACGAAAACTATTTGTCATGCCGCACGCGAAATAGACTTAAATTGACTTAATCATCGGGAAAGTTGTCCAGATGACCTC
>NW_018172964.1:0-224 GCF_001263595.1 Phalaenopsis equestris
AAAATCATTTCAATCCTTCATCAAAAATCTTCATTGCAATTATCTACACAATTTTGATAAATCATTTGGGCTCAAAGTAATGGCTAGCCTAACCCCAACCCAAGTTTTAGTCATTTGGACCCAAATTGAACCTATACACAAAAATTGGCCTAACTTCACCAAATTTGTGACTCCACAGCCACTAATCTCCTGCTAAGGACCAGGCTAAACCACACCAAATCCAC
>NW_018172965.1:0-224 GCF_001263595.1 Phalaenopsis equestris
AAAAAAAACAAAGTTAATGGACTAGATATTTTTAATGATATTTAAGAAATAATTTTTCATTAAATGACAAATATAAGTACTTTAAATGTTCTTTAATGAACACTCCGAAAATGGCCATATTGATTATGAATCTTAATTAGACGTGCCTATATTTTTAAATTATACTCAAAAGATTATTTGAATAAACTCAATTGATTCAAGTTATCAGCTTGATCCTTTATAAA
>NW_018172966.1:0-224 GCF_001263595.1 Phalaenopsis equestris
TCTTCTTCTTCTTCTTTGGTGGTGGCGGATTTCCTAGTGAAACCTTCATCTCTGGCTTGACAGGCTGATGACTTTGAACGGAGGCTTGCCTTGATACATTATGAATTTGGTCCAGTATTTCTTGGACGATTTGTTCCAAAATGTACTCCATCTGTCTTTTTCTGAATATGGATTTATCAGAGCGATTGGCTCAGCCGAAATCATATTTACAGAACCTCTTTCAG
>NW_018172967.1:0-224 GCF_001263595.1 Phalaenopsis equestris
GGTTGGATGTGAGTCATTGAGCTTTTCTTTTCCAATGTAGTGATATGTTTCCGATCAGTTCTTAAGTTGGATGTGATTCATCGTGTTTTCCTTCTCAATCCTGTCTTTTTCCTACCTCTTGGGTTGGATTTGATGTGAGTCATCATGCTTTCTTTCTCAATCTGGTCTTTTCGCTACCTCATGGGCTGGATATGAGTCATCGAGCTTTCCTTCCCAATGTATTG
>NW_018172968.1:0-224 GCF_001263595.1 Phalaenopsis equestris
AAAATTAGGTTTTCCTCTACCCCTCTTCAATTTAGGAGCTATGAAAAATCTAAAAAAATTAATAAAAATTCCAATAAATTTCAAATGCAACCTCATAAGGCTCCTATAAACCCATTCTAAGCCAAATAATCATTCAACCATGAATTTCTCATTATTTTCATCAAATTTGAAGATTTTTGGCCTAACCAAATGTGAAAGAAATCCAAGATGAAATAAAAATTTTC
>NW_018172969.1:0-224 GCF_001263595.1 Phalaenopsis equestris
GGGAGATAATGCCCATGTCGATGCTCTAGCAAAAATTGCTAATTAATTGGCATGTCCCTAGGAGGATTCCATCGAAATCATAGTACAAGGAAGAAAAGTTCTGTCCTCTATAGAAGATTGTTGGACCAGATGTGGCTATGATGCTTAAGCAAAGCTGAGGCACAAAATAATATCAAAGAAGCACATGATGGATTGTGTGGTGCTCACCAGTCAGAACCAAAAAT
>NW_018172970.1:0-224 GCF_001263595.1 Phalaenopsis equestris
TAGACTATGGTCCTTGATGAATATTAAAAACAAGTTAAACTAGAATGAAAAAAATATAATAAATCCTCATAACAATTTAAATTTAATTAAAAATCAACTAAAACATGGACAAAAAGTAAATATGGAAATGATTTGTACAAAAATCTAATGATTGAGATGACCAATCCCACATTATTCTTTTTTTTATTATTATTAAAAATGAAAATTAAAAATTTTAAAACAAA
>NW_018172971.1:0-224 GCF_001263595.1 Phalaenopsis equestris
CGTGCTCTTATGTACCTTGATGCTGCTAGAAAAATCGCGGTGGCAGAGTAATAGATTATCATCTTAACGTTGCACGAAAATTCAACGCACACATAGATAAAAGAAAAGAACTGTAGTGACAGCAAAAATTTGTACGTAGAAAACCCATAATGAGAAAAAACCATGGGGTCTAACCTAGCTGAAGAAATCCACTGTAAACTGGATATTACATGGACAATCTTTGG
>NW_018172972.1:0-224 GCF_001263595.1 Phalaenopsis equestris
AGTAATCAGCGAGATAATTACTGTAAAAACTGAAAACAGTTCATAGTTCATTTTGATTTTCTAAATACTCAATCCTACGAAAAGATTTTGAGAACAAACTTGCCTTAAAAAATTATAAATTCATAAACATAGTTGGAATATGTCATAAATATCCTAACTTCCCCATTTTTTTCCCACTTGCATCACTAGAAATCCACCATTTATTCAAAATAACTGCATTTTCA
>NW_018172973.1:0-224 GCF_001263595.1 Phalaenopsis equestris
CTTGGTGTATGGGGCTCAATTGATTCAAAGGTATGTGTTTTGTACATGTGCATATTTGTAGCTAATTATATTTGGATTGTTCCTCGTCTTCTTTTAAGGGCATTTTAGCATTTACAAACAAACCACTGTAATGATATACTGTCAGCCATGTTATGTGCACGAAGAATGAACTTCTTTTGTTTTGAAACAAAGGGCTGCTGCTCATATAAATATGATGAACTGAA
>NW_018172974.1:0-224 GCF_001263595.1 Phalaenopsis equestris
TAATCATATCATCACTTCTAAACTCCAATCAATAGGTTTAAGAAATAAGCTTAGCTCACTACCAAGCCTTTAATAATCATAACTGGGAAATTGGTGGTGTTTAAAATTTTGGTTTAAGTGTTATTTATTCTTATTTAAGGATCATATCATCAACAATTTGAGGCTTAAGATAAGTAAATTATCATCTCCTTAGCTTAATCCCATCACTTAAGAATCGTTTGATC
>NW_018172975.1:0-224 GCF_001263595.1 Phalaenopsis equestris
TTATTTTTATATTTGTTCAAGAAAATATTAAATGGCAATCATTGACTTAAGAATGTATGTATAAACTGTTTCGTTGACAATATTGTGTTATTTGTGTCAGGCGGTTCATAAATGAGGATATGACACATATCATGTTAAAGTATGGAGACTCGCCTCCGAAGAGTGTAAAATTCTAGCGCCTCAAAGGAGTGCTATTGCTTCACTTCTATGAACGCTCCTATGTT
>NW_018172976.1:0-224 GCF_001263595.1 Phalaenopsis equestris
AAGGTGGTATGTATGCTAAAAATGAATTTTAGGTGTTATAAATGTATATGGATGGGACTGAGTGGCATGTCTGCACGTCATGCTTAACTCCCTCTATTTACTCGCATTTAACTTAGATAGCTTCAGAATTTCAGACAATTATAGACTTCTGATTATTTTAGCAGAGAACACATATGCTCCCTAGATGGATGATTGTGGTAGTTAATGAAATTAAAACAAAAAGT
>NW_018172977.1:0-224 GCF_001263595.1 Phalaenopsis equestris
ACTAAAGGAAAGCCAATGTCAGGAAGGTCTTACATATAAATGGTATAAGGATACTAGATACCATAATACATTTAAGGAGGTCGTATACTACAATCCAGAGATGTCAAATGTCAATTTTTGAAGAGGAATGTTATGCGACTTACATCTTGTTCCAAGGAAAAGACTAAAGAAAGGTCATATCTCCGTGTGAGGAAGGTCTTATATCCAATAATTAGAAGGAGAGT
>NW_018172978.1:0-224 GCF_001263595.1 Phalaenopsis equestris
ATAAAGTAGATCTAGAAATGTGTAACATCATATCCTCTTCCTTATCATCATCATCGTCAAAATCAAAGAGAATATCTTCATCCATAGATCTGCAAGTCTCAAAATGTGTAAATTGAGGACATGTGATAAATTCAACTGTATTGTCTCCCTTCATGAATTTCATCATTGTCTCATCATAATCAGCATCATAGTCACTCTTTCTTCTAACAAAATCTTTCATATGA
>NW_018172979.1:0-224 GCF_001263595.1 Phalaenopsis equestris
TTGAAACAGGTTGAGCGAACAACTTATTGTTCGGTATATATATTATTTTTTAGTTAGTTCAATGCATTTTATTTATTTTTGTTACATTAAATGTATTAATTACTATTATTTTAGTTTAATAAATGCTTAGATTTATAAATTGTGTTGTGTGTTATATCACATTGTGTTTGATATTGCGTTCAAATGTGTAAAAATTGAAATGATGAATAAGTATATATTTTTTT
>NW_018172980.1:0-224 GCF_001263595.1 Phalaenopsis equestris
AAAGTTTTGAGGGTGGGTTGCAATTAAAAGAGCTCGACAGTGGAGGGAGACCTTGGCGAAGTCAGCTACTCCGACGGCCGAGAGATACACCTGCAAAATGGCCACAGGAAAGGAAAAATCTTGGCTGGCGGCTGGCTGAGGAGAGGAGAAGGGGGCAGGACCGGTGAGCAACACCAGCGTGGAGGATCTTCGGAGGCTGGAGAGGAGTCAGCGGTGTCTTTTGT
>NW_018172981.1:0-224 GCF_001263595.1 Phalaenopsis equestris
GGGTTTGGAATTTGATTGAAGCATGTAATTAGACAGTGATATTATATTTAGCGATTCATGTCAGTTAAAATTTATCTGTAAAGAAAATAAATTACAACATACTGCGATTGGAGGGGCCAAGGCAACTTCATGTTATAAAAAAAAGATTTATATTTGAAATTCATTAATTACTCCTTAATTGTTAGGGATGAATATATGCATTGAATCCTAATTTGTCTGTGAAT
>NW_018172982.1:0-224 GCF_001263595.1 Phalaenopsis equestris
ATGCAAGAGCTTATCCCAAATCATAATAACAGAGCCTCCATATCAAAGATCTCTCCAAATAATTACATCATTTTTGTATGTCTCGAGGAGAAGTATTTTTGTTCATCTAAACTTACTGACCAAACATATGTTTGCAGGCTTAAAAAGTTGTCTAAAATAACTAGTGTGTTTAAGGCTCACTATACCCTGATGGGGTGTGAGTCCTTTATGGGATGGTTCGAGTT
>NW_018172983.1:0-224 GCF_001263595.1 Phalaenopsis equestris
TTTTCTTCTAAAGTACAAATATACATGGAGATTTCAATATTTATATACAGATTTCCTGACGCTGATTTATTAATTTAACGTCTACATAGCATGTTTACCTTGCCTTTAAAGAACAGACAGGACAGCTAAATAATATTAAACTAGACAGACACCTAATATTACTTTGTAAACTATGGCAAGGACAGCCATCCAATTCTTATGTATTTACATATCAAACACCTAAA
>NW_018172984.1:0-224 GCF_001263595.1 Phalaenopsis equestris
GAAAGACAGTTTCATTGAAGACAACAAGAATTATGTCTAACAACCTCAACTGTTGGGGACCCCCAACCCTCTCTAGCATACTCCATTACTATAATATAAATGTGTACTGAACTGTAATAGAATTAGCTTCGGGGCTCTTCCATTCATTATAGTTCTCTAGAATTGAATCTGGCGTAAACCTCTCGGTCACCTGGAGAAGCTCTAATGTGAGCTATTCTCATTTT
>NW_018172985.1:0-224 GCF_001263595.1 Phalaenopsis equestris
AAAAAGTTGCGGTAAAGTGTTGCGGCAAAACCTTGCAGGGAAGAGTTGAGACAAAAAATTGTTTCGCGGAAAAATGTTATGGTAAAGTGTTGCGGCGAAACGTTGCGACTAAAAGTTGCGGAACGTTGCGGTGAAGAGTTGCGGCGAAATGTTACAGTGAAGTGTTGCGGCAAAACGTTGCGGCGAAGAGTTGCAGAACGTTGTGGGAAAGAGGTGCGGCGAAA
>NW_018172986.1:0-224 GCF_001263595.1 Phalaenopsis equestris
CTTTCAAATGGGCTTTAATGGTTTGATTTGGCCTTGATTGGACTTAAATTTGATCAATTTTTGTATCATCGGGTTTGTCTTGTCAAGATGACCAGTTTTACTGTAAAGTTGTGAGAATCAAAGTACTAATGATATTTAATTTGTATTAAAATATTCATAATTCAAAATTTTGCCTCGAGATTCATGTTAAATGATAACAATTTGTTGATGAAACATCAATGCTC
>NW_018172987.1:0-224 GCF_001263595.1 Phalaenopsis equestris
TTTGATATGTATATATGTAATACTTAATTTTTTTTATTAAGTACTCAGATTGCTTAAATTCTAATATTTACATATGTAGCATTCAATTTTAAAATTTGAAATTATAGATTTTCTTAATTCTCATATAGTTATACATTTAACTCTTATGTTCAAACATGAAATTTCAGATTTTGTATTTCCGTATCTAAAACATAAATTTAATTATAAAAATTTCAGATTCCTTT
>NW_018172988.1:0-224 GCF_001263595.1 Phalaenopsis equestris
AAAGCATGCTACAAGGGAAAGGAGGGGTAGAGGCACTAAGTCAGTCTATTCGGACCTAGAGGCGATCTAGACAAGAGTTAGGTAAGATTACCGCTACTCCTTTCTTGGTTCAATACAGGGGATGATCAAATCGGCTATTTCCCCCCTAATAACCCCCGGAGGGGAATCAGAGCAGAGGAAGGCCCTCGTCCAAGACGAGAATCCTCTCTTCAGGTTCAATAGGT
>NW_018172989.1:0-224 GCF_001263595.1 Phalaenopsis equestris
TCTGTGTTTATACCCACCAGTAAAACCCTTATGAAAAATGACTTCACTTGCCTGAGAAAGGCTACTATAAGAGATTTCGAAAGGATTATTCATTGAAAACTTTTTGACAAAAAATCTATGAGAAATCTACTTTTTATTAAAAAAAATAAGAAGCTAAATAATGTATAAATATTATTAAAATTTATTTTTTGAAGATTATATATAAATTCATTTTGAAAAAAAAA
>NW_018172990.1:0-224 GCF_001263595.1 Phalaenopsis equestris
GCTTACCCTTGGGAGTTAATCATAATTAGCCACCCTTGATCTCCCTAAACTCAAGGGTGACCAGACCCTGGCTAGCCACCACCTCAACCACCAAAAACAGTCACTTTAAAAGAGCCCAAGTAGGCCTAAGCTTCATTGGCTGTTAGGACCTTTCTTCGCTCCACCCAGGTAGCACCATGGCCACCTCAACTTGGCCTGAGAGCCACCATAGCCTCCTCTATTTA
>NW_018172991.1:0-224 GCF_001263595.1 Phalaenopsis equestris
TCACATTAGGAAGGAAAGCTCAGGGACTAACATCCGTCCTAAGAGGTGAGAAAAGGAATATCACTACATTTGGAAAGAAAGCTCAATGACTAACATCCAACCCAAGAAATAGTGAAATGTGTCACATTAGGAAGGGAAGCTCAAGGAAAAACAACCATCCTAGGAAGAAAAAAAGGAATATTACTATATCGGGAAGGAAAGCTCAGGGACTAACATCCAACCCA
>NW_018172992.1:0-224 GCF_001263595.1 Phalaenopsis equestris
TCAGTGAGGAAAAAGGTTATTCAAAATTTCACACATATGAAAAAAATGGAACTTTCCAATCTTGATGTTAAGATTGGCATAAATCAATTAGTATCAAGGAGCCATTAATAAGAGTGCGCTATGAGGATAACCAGTTTTTAGCAGCAATTATTATGACAGCTGAGAGTTAAGACCAATCAAATGAAATAAAATATATGAAAACCTATGCAAATATGATATGATAT
>NW_018172993.1:0-224 GCF_001263595.1 Phalaenopsis equestris
CAGCAGTAGAGTAATAGATTATTGTCTTAGCGTTGCACGAGAAATCAACACACATTGAAAAGAAAGAAACAACCAGTATGAACAAATATTAAATCCGAACTCCTTATGTAAAGATACGTTAGGAGCCCACTGTAACTATGCCACGTGGAGGTGAAAGAAAAATAAATGAAAAATTGTTTTAGCATCGGGGAGCATTTCCCCCGTGTTATTCCACATTATTCAGG
>NW_018172994.1:0-224 GCF_001263595.1 Phalaenopsis equestris
AGGAAGAAACTTTCCAAAACTCGTTGTAGCTCTTGAGTCATCTCCAGATCACTCCTCCACCTTTAAATGCCTTAAGATGTATTTTTATATCTAAACACACAAATTTTGCAAGAAAAATTCTTGACAAAATAGATTCTCGTTCCGTTGGCTTCTAACAAAAATCTTGCCAAAATTTTTATAAGAAATTCTTGCCCATCAATGTATATTTCCCTATTTATTTGCAC
>NW_018172995.1:0-224 GCF_001263595.1 Phalaenopsis equestris
CCCAAACGAACCCAAATTAAACCAAACCAAGCTTACCCAAAACCTAAGCTAACCCAAACCCACTAAATTTAGCTTGCCCGAGAACTAAATTAGCCTATGCCCACTCTTCTTGAGCCTAACCTAGGCTTAGCTTAACTAACCCAAGCCTTACACTAGCCTAAATACAATTAAGTTAATTATACCCTAGCCTTAAAACCTTACCCGAGAACCCTAAAAAATAAAAT
>NW_018172996.1:0-224 GCF_001263595.1 Phalaenopsis equestris
TTGCTTGCTGCCCAATGTTGGATGCTCAAATTTTTCTGATGTGGTATTTCTGTTTAGCTGTGTAAATCTGCTTTGGTTTTACTCCATACTTTTGAACAGATACACGTTGATCTTTGTTAGTTTCTAGAACCCTTGGCATTTTTGTGCTTTGGCTGCTCCTTACTTCCGAACAGATTCAACTTGATTTTTGCTCTTTTTTCGAATTCCTGGCATTTTTCAGCTTT
>NW_018172997.1:0-224 GCF_001263595.1 Phalaenopsis equestris
AGTTAATACTGTAATATAACTGAAATATAATCGTAATAATACTGTAATAATACCATAATAGTACAAGAATAATACAATCAAAATATATCTTTAATAATATCGTAATATAACCGTAGTACTACGTGAATAATACCATCGAAATATAAACATAATAATATCATAATAATACAATCACGCATGAATAACACCTTAATAAGGACATTGAAATGTCATTGAAATAACAC
>NW_018172998.1:0-224 GCF_001263595.1 Phalaenopsis equestris
TTGCTTAAATGGTCTATTGACTTTGATCCAAGTCAAAAACCTTCCATTGTGCCTATATGATTTAAATTACCTGGACTCAAGCTCCACTTCTTCAACCGTCAAGTACTATATGCTATTGGGGTTATTCTTGAAAAACCAATGAAGTTAGACATTTCTACCTTTAACCTGTCAAGGCCTTCTTTTGCAAGGATTTTAATAGAGAGGGATATTACACTTCCAGATGT
>NW_018172999.1:0-224 GCF_001263595.1 Phalaenopsis equestris
GAAATGTATGGCAAATTTTTGTCCCTTCACAAAATTCCACCAAACTCTAAATTGAAGCATCCTTAAGCTACACCAAAGCTTAAGGAGAAGTTCCCCATCAAAATTCCTCATTTTTTAGCCCTCTAAGCCACTCCTAGATCAAGGTTGCACCATCTTTTGGTCAAAATCCTACCTAGACCTCATATCAGAGCAAGGTGCATATTCAGGAGGTTCGTCATACTCCA
>NW_018173000.1:0-224 GCF_001263595.1 Phalaenopsis equestris
CGAACGACACCTCTTAATCCTACAAGAAAGCTCCAAGCTTTTTGATGAAATAACAGGTTTTAGTTTTAGAAACGTCAGTTAAGGAGATGAGAAAATATTATGTTTTAGCTCACATTTTTTAGTTTGTTAGGTTATGATGTCAAATCAATTATTTACAAAGGTTATGGTTATTTAAATTTTATGGGGATATTAATGTTGATTAGAGCGACACCTGTTAGGATCCT
>NW_018173001.1:0-224 GCF_001263595.1 Phalaenopsis equestris
GATGCTCCGCCAGAATTTAAGGAGAAAATTAAATCAACGGTTGATGATTTGAAAGGAATCAACCTTGGGACTGAAGAACAACCTAAGTTCTCTACTCAGCGATAAAGAATCTTTAGATTGATCAAACTGTTAATAGAGTTTAAAAATTGCTTTTCATGGAGCTATGATGAAATGTCAGGATTGTCAGCTGAGGTTGCAGTTCATAAACTTTGGGTAGATAAAAA
>NW_018173002.1:0-224 GCF_001263595.1 Phalaenopsis equestris
AATGAAAGACATTTGATATGTTTTTGGTTTTAGGAACAAGAGATCAAGTTTTGTAGAAAAAGGAGCAAAAACGGAGCAAAATGGAGCAAGGAGCTTTTTTCTCAATGGGTGCCTAAGCGAGAAAATACAGAGACTCTAGTGCCATGGTGCCGAGATCTGGCGCCTAGGCGCTGGTCAGTTATTCAGAGCTTTTAGAAGGGTGGCATCTAGGTGCCACAGTTGAG
>NW_018173003.1:0-224 GCF_001263595.1 Phalaenopsis equestris
GTATACTGCAGAGCCCTTAGAGACATTAGAGAGGATGATTTGCTACAGGGTAAGAAGAGAAAGAAGTTGGCGGTGGGGAAGTGATCGATGTCTGGTCTGAGGAATCAGAAGGGATTCTTTGATTTGCTTCATAATCACTACCGAGAGAAGATCTAGGCAGAGGAAGTAGGTCAATCGAGCATAATACCGAACACTCTGGCAGCCCCGCCTGTGGAGAAAAGGGT
>NW_018173004.1:0-224 GCF_001263595.1 Phalaenopsis equestris
AGTAATATAAGATTTTCTATAAAAACCCCAGTATCAATCCCACGAGGAAAGTTGGGCTCTTTTAAATTGGTTTGAAAAACTCAGAGGCAAATTCTATTTAAATTACAAATTAAATAAAAAATGAAATAATCACAATGGTTAAGACTAAATTAAAATAAATAGAAACAACTATGATTAATAATTTAAGAAAAGTAATTTTAACAAGTTTGAATACTATGTAAATA
>NW_018173005.1:0-224 GCF_001263595.1 Phalaenopsis equestris
AGAGAGAGAGAGCACAAAAATAAAATGAGTCTTTCATAACTACTTGATTGACCTTTATTGTAGAAAGGTCCTCCTGATTATAAAAGGGGATATCGTGTGCATAATTACAAGGTTACCCTGTCGTGATGAGGGCATTATGGGACAGCTGGTCAACTTCGGTTGTCCTTTAAGTGTTTGGACTTTGTTCGATCAACTTGAGTCAACTGGTCAACTACTTTGATCTG
>NW_018173006.1:0-224 GCF_001263595.1 Phalaenopsis equestris
TAAATCATATAAATTATAATATGATCTTCAGGTTCACAACTTAGCTTATATTAAATTCTGTAATTTCCTATTTACCTTCAGGTTAGTCTGTTAGCTTAAATTTTCTTATAATTATTTTAGATTTGTTTTGTTTCTTTGAGAGAAACCTAATTTTTGGTAGTGAAATCTTGCATATGGTCTCTGGATCTTAATTTTTTATGGATGAGATATGATATTATGGTTTT
>NW_018173007.1:0-224 GCF_001263595.1 Phalaenopsis equestris
GGGTGTGCCTCGGCCACCCTTGGAACGAGGATTGTTCTGAGTTATGCCACTGCCTTGAGCAGGAGAGAACGTCTGACCACGGGTGGCTTTGAGAGCTAGTTGAGGCTTAGAAGTTTGGTCTAGTTTCTGGTTATCGCTTGTTATGTTGATCTCCTCACTACAGAGAAGTGAATATAAGTCATCTAAGTCAATAGGTTGTAGTTGAGTATGAATTGTTGTCTGGA
>NW_018173008.1:0-224 GCF_001263595.1 Phalaenopsis equestris
ATATTTTAAGTAGGCTTGAATCCAATTTCAAGTGAGGCAACATAAACTAAAATCAACTTCAAAGTGATAACCAGGCTCAAAAGACAACTTGAACTGGTCCTAAGTTGATTTCTAATTGAATAAAACTGATTGCAGGTTTGGGTTCTTACCAGTATATATTGGTTGCACTTAGATCATGATGATATTTCAAGTCATATTTATTGAGCTTCAATCAAGCAACATCA
>NW_018173009.1:0-224 GCF_001263595.1 Phalaenopsis equestris
AAAATATGAGAAAAATAGTAAAAATCCATGGTAGAAGAGTTTGTTTGCTTAGTAAGTACTTGTAGGAGCCTTTTGAACTTATATTTGAAATTTATTTTGATTTTTACTAGTTTTTTATTTTCTTAGCAATTACTTGTAGGAGCCTTCATAAATCTCAAACCACAAGATCATTATAATGAATTTCTATTTTCAAGAAAGTTTATTGTGGAGCGAAGTTTTTCTAG
>NW_018173010.1:0-224 GCF_001263595.1 Phalaenopsis equestris
TCAATCTCTTTTTGAACTTTTGTTTCCACTTCTCTCCCACTTTTTAGTTGTACAACTTTAATTTACTCTTTGTTTTTTTCTTTAGGATTAATCTTAACCATTTTAGGAAGCATTCCTTGAGGCCTACTGCTAAGTGCATTACCAATATGTCCCAATTGATTATCTATGTTTCTAATTGTCACTTACTGGCTTTGTAATTGATTACCCATTTGTAATACCAATTC
>NW_018173011.1:0-224 GCF_001263595.1 Phalaenopsis equestris
TTTTTTAATTAAAATTAAAATTAAGAATCTCAATATATTTAATCCTACTTGGATTGATTTGTCACTATGAAATTAACTCAATTCATCCCACAACTTCAAATCGATCTAAATTTAATCATCAACTTCAAACGGACTTGAATTTAACTCAAACTTGACCCTAGTTTAACCTGAATAACTATTACGTATTGTTGAACGAGTTATGTGATTCAAGTTCTAATCAATCA
>NW_018173012.1:0-224 GCF_001263595.1 Phalaenopsis equestris
CATCGAGTCTTGCCTCTTGGGCTCGACTTATAGGGGTACCGTATCTTCCCATTGAGTCTTCCCTCTTAGGCTTGACTTCCAGAGGTGTTAATGGAGATCTTGTCAGTCGCTTTCCCTTAAGGGGGCTTTCTACATAAAAAAATATTTCATGTGAAAATAAGAAAACTTCAATGAATGATAGTTTAAAGCACATGAAAATTTTTGCTAGAATAAAATTAGAAGTT
>NW_018173013.1:0-224 GCF_001263595.1 Phalaenopsis equestris
TAAGTTTTAAGTTTTGGACCCAGTCACAGACAACGAAAAGTGGGTGAAATCTACTCCCTTGGAGAAGGAGAGATGTTTTAAACACTTCCACCTCTTTTGGCTGGAGATATTTGTAATCAGAGGTAATCTTTGCAGCTTTAGTTTTAGCTGCTTTATGAAGTTTTCTCAATCTATTTCTTCTTTATGACTGTGTTAGAGGTATGGATCGTGAACTAGATCCAACC
>NW_018173014.1:0-224 GCF_001263595.1 Phalaenopsis equestris
GTAAATCTTCCTTATAATTTTCATCAGTTACTATATTTCAATATTGCAAGAAAAAGTAGAGCTTTAACAGGGATTGCTGCTTGTGCAATCATAGTCTTTCAAGGCTGTTGTAGATTTGAAGAATGCTAAGTTCATCAAATTCAGTCAATATCCTTCTATTAAAGGGGTAGTTTTGAGTGTTAAGAAGTGACAATTGGTTGAATAAAAACTTTAAATTGGAAAGA
>NW_018173015.1:0-224 GCF_001263595.1 Phalaenopsis equestris
TTTGCCTTTCTAAATTTAAATACTTAATAATATTTTAATATTAATTATACTATTAATTTAATGATAAAAGTTTAAAAAATTTAAAAAAGATTAAGAAAAAAAAGAGTTTTATACTCAAATACTTGGACCCGTTTGTCATTTATATCTTAAATTTTAGTTTCTCCGCTAATCATACTTGATGCATAATTTTTTTAAAAAACAATAAAACGTATATATGACTATAT
>NW_018173016.1:0-224 GCF_001263595.1 Phalaenopsis equestris
CAAATAGAAACCAAATTTATCCAAACAAATTCAAACTCATCTTTATTCTACCATAACATGAATGTTGATCTGATGCTTAAATCATGAAAAATTTTTCGTATACCAACTATCATTATTTAGCGACCAACATTTTATATTAATGTCTATTATCTCCTTCGGCCTAGATCTAGTGGTAGTGTCTTCTACTACAAAAATGGGTAATCCATAAAAAGATTTTTTTTTAA
>NW_018173017.1:0-224 GCF_001263595.1 Phalaenopsis equestris
GATTTTGGTTACATTTTATTAATTTATACAGAACATATGTCGCAAAAGCATATCGACAAAAAGTCCCTCAAAAAAACCCTAAGGTAATATGACTAAAAAAGAAGGGGGATCATGGCTGCCTTGATACCAAACTCATCTATGTTAGAAACCATAGCAACATAAAGGTCATCCATAAGAACCCTTAAGTTTATATATCTCCTCACAGACTTCCAAATACAAAAAAA
>NW_018173018.1:0-224 GCF_001263595.1 Phalaenopsis equestris
ACCACCAAGAATGACGACAAAAATAACAACGACAAAAACAACGACAACAACACCACCACCACCAACAACACCAACACCAACAACACCAACAACACCAACAACACCAGCAATACCAGCAGCAACAACACCAACACAAACAACAGCAACAACAACCACAACAACAATACGAACAGCACCAACAACACCAACAACAACAACAACACAACATAACAATAACAACAGTA
>NW_018173019.1:0-224 GCF_001263595.1 Phalaenopsis equestris
ACTTAATAAAACTAATTGAGAAGAATACTTCTCTAATAATACTTACTATTTATTTTAATTCTATTCTCATAAAACGCATTATATTTATAGCCATTGCATTAAAGAAGGTGATAAGAAATCATAACGTGGTCAAATTACAATAAAGACACTTTGGAATTTAAATTTTGACTTAATAAAATGTTATTTGACATTTGCAAGTATCTAATTCAATTTATTTCAGTTCC
>NW_018173020.1:0-224 GCF_001263595.1 Phalaenopsis equestris
ATTGATGATATACTGAAACTCAAAGGTCTGAAGGGAGGCTATCATTGCAAGGAGGATGGGGAATCTATAAGGTACCTTTTTCTTTGGCTGCAAGTTCTCCTAGGAGGTCTGGAATGCTCTTATACAAGACCTAAACATTAATACAATGAATCTGGCATGGAGAAAAATTTTTGAATGCTAGAGGTGCTGAATGAGTATAAATTTGGGCCCCATACCTTTTATTG
>NW_018173021.1:0-224 GCF_001263595.1 Phalaenopsis equestris
CTCAATTCCTATGCATTTACATGTCTAACACCTATACTTTAATTTTTACATGTATGACAATTTACTTATGAGTAAAAAGGTGTAGTTCACTTTTTGAAAGTTAAAATAGTCACATTTTTTATGTGATATAATGCATCTAGGAGATATACATTTTAAAAGAAAAGTTTAGGGATGAAAGCCCGTAATAAAGTCAAGGATGCAAGCAAATAAATGTGGATCTTCAA
>NW_018173022.1:0-224 GCF_001263595.1 Phalaenopsis equestris
AAAAGGTGAATTTTGCAATTTTAAGATTTTATACTGCGATGTCTTACTGTAATATTTTGCCTAAGATCTTCAATATAATCAACTACATCAGAGCTGTAGAAGTCATCTTCAGCTGTTTCAACTATACTGGAATCCCAAACCTGTATTTTCAACACATTTTATATGTGTCAAATCCCAAATTATGCCTGCAATTCCTATGTATTTACATATCTAACTACTAAACT
>NW_018173023.1:0-224 GCF_001263595.1 Phalaenopsis equestris
CTGATTGGAATCTGTTGGATTAACAGGTTCTGAGGATTGTTTGATTAACCCTGTCAAGATCCGTTGCACATAATGACATCAATGAAATGACTACTACAAATTTCATTACAGTTTTATCATGTATGTATGAAATGTCATCGGCGAATAACAATATGCGTTTGATGAAAAGTTATTCAACTTAAAGATGACAGGTGTGTCTGTTGCTCAACATCTGAATGATTTCA
>NW_018173024.1:0-224 GCF_001263595.1 Phalaenopsis equestris
GAGGGTCTCTCCTTCTTTCTGCTTGATCTGCAAAATAGCTTGTGATTTCTTTCACAGTTTTTGTGCATTGACAAAGTGGGCTACGAACAACTTTTCAAACTTGAAGAAGGACGGAATAACTCCCTCAGTGTGGTAAGGAACAAAAGACACTTGAAAGCATCAGTACTCTTTAATATACCGATTGCTGAATCAAAAGCAACTACATGATCGACAAGGTTGGTGAG
>NW_018173025.1:0-224 GCF_001263595.1 Phalaenopsis equestris
TAAATGTGATCCATTATGAGATATTGTCCACAAAGATTATAAGAGATTTACAAGAAAAAAGAAATCAAATATTTCAACCATCCCATATAAAAAGATAATGCACAATAAAATTTTACTAATAAAAATGTTTAGTAAAACATGGTTGTGCCGGAAAAAAATAAAACAAAGGCCAAATAAACTTCAAATCCCATTTCATAACATATTTTAATGTTAAAAAAAACTGA
>NW_018173026.1:0-224 GCF_001263595.1 Phalaenopsis equestris
AAATCACGGACGGCGTTTTCAAAACACCATCGTTCTGTTTAGTAATTGTGTCTCTGGTGCGTTTCACGAAACATAATTTGTGATTCTTAATAAACATTGCCATGGGACCGACCCTGCGGCCCACTTTCGTTCGCTAGTGTTTTACCCCTTTGCCCTTGAGTCTTCTCTGCCCTCGACCTGAGCCCTAGCGCCAATCTCTCTAGCTCTTGCCTCCCTTGCTCTCA
>NW_018173027.1:0-224 GCF_001263595.1 Phalaenopsis equestris
CCAAGTGGATTGGATTTAGTTGGACGTAAACATCCTCACTCTTAAAAGATTGACACAATGCACCAAGTAATGTTGCAATTTTAATATTCTAGAAAATATGGAAAAATTAATTATAATAATTAAATCTCCAAATACAAGTTACAAATTATAATGATGCAATTTGGGTTGTGGTTTATCGATTGATGATGAATTCAACATATATATATATATATATATATATATAT
>NW_018173028.1:0-224 GCF_001263595.1 Phalaenopsis equestris
TGTCTGGTATGCATATCAATGTCATTATTATTATTTTTTTGTTGGGAGGTTCTTCCTAAGTAGCATACGCAATAGTATTATTTATGCATTTCATATTTGAAATTTTAATATTATGGTACTCACACGTGAAATCAACTTCTCTTAATGCTTCTGTCTCCAAGCCCATCAATTCGCAATCGTTAGGTTCATGCAGCACTTTTGAAGTTTTAAAACAGTTGGGAAGG
>NW_018173029.1:0-224 GCF_001263595.1 Phalaenopsis equestris
TTTAAAAGAAGATGCATTTTTCCATCATTCTCGTAGGTGTGCTTGGCACACGTGGCAACTAAAAAGGCAGCATAAAAAAAGGGAACTTTTATAGTTAATCTTTAGCTAAGAAAGAGTCTCATTATATCATCCTACTAGCATATGATTTTTTTTTTTAAGCAATTATTTTAAACTTAATCTTCCAAAGATTGAATTTTCACCAACTATATCCAACATGTCATCAA
>NW_018173030.1:0-224 GCF_001263595.1 Phalaenopsis equestris
TTGCATTTCCTTTAAGAGATCTGAGTGAAATTGTAAGGGTACACTGTAATAGTGCAAGAAGGACTTGAAGATCACTTGGGGTGCAATTTTCATTTCTTTTCTCAGAGAGTCTTTCATTTCATATTGCCTTATATTTGTGTAAACTTATTTTGTTTGACTTTGCTTTATTATAAGATGATTTATTATTGCGTTTATTTCATACATTGAGAGTAGATCCTTTGTAC
>NW_018173031.1:0-224 GCF_001263595.1 Phalaenopsis equestris
ACTCAAATGGGCTTGAGGAAGTTAATTCAGGAGTGAGAATTTCTAAATCCGAGATGACAGATTGAAAGGCTGATTATTCCTCGAAAATGGGAAACTTTTTTCTACTTCGCCGCAGTAGCCATTGTTCTTGTGATTCAAGAATTTTATGTTAACCTTCGGGTTACAACGGATGATCACATTTATGATCGAGGTAAGCAAGTTGAATTTACTCAAAGAAGAATCAA
>NW_018173032.1:0-224 GCF_001263595.1 Phalaenopsis equestris
CACTACCCTAGGTTCATCTGATTAATTTAACCTCCAAATCACAATAATTTATAAAATTACATTTTTACCCTTGTTGTGGAAAAGTGACAAATTGGTTTCTACCTCTTAACTCATCATGTTTCAAGCATCCAAAGAACTTTATTATGATCAATATTACCTATTTACCCTTTGAATTAAACTGAAATTTTATTAGGCCATCAAAATACTAAAATTACCATTTTGCC
>NW_018173033.1:0-224 GCF_001263595.1 Phalaenopsis equestris
TAGTGGGATAAAGGCTTGTTATTGTTGTTGTTGTTCTAGTTTAAAATGGAAGAAAAATTCGACCCTATTCTCGAACACCTAAACTTTATTTTTTACATGTATGCCTCTAAAATCATTCACACCACATTGCACCACTATTTTAACTTTTAAAAGGTGAAATACATCTTTTAATGCATAAGTAAGGGGGCATATATGTAAAAATTGAAGTTTATGCATTGGATATG
>NW_018173034.1:0-224 GCF_001263595.1 Phalaenopsis equestris
TTTAAATCTGGAAAATACATTTTTTATTTATGCATACGTAAAGTGGCATATATGTTAAAGTTGAAGTTTTCCTGTTAGTCATGAAAGTACTCGGTACTTATGTAAATCGTCCTTAATATTAGTCACAATAAAATGGTGGGCTACTATAATTCATGAAGCAACTTTTTTGCTGGCTATGATCATTGTAAGGAAACTATAACTAATTGATTGGTTATATGGAATTA
>NW_018173035.1:0-224 GCF_001263595.1 Phalaenopsis equestris
TTTATGATTATCTTCCATCAGGATCCTATGCATACCAATAGAGGGACTAATCTTTTTTATATCTGCTAAGGTTCATCCAAAAGAAATCTTATAATTCCTCAGAATATTTATTAATTTGTCCTCTTGTGAATGGGTCAAATCTGAGGATATGATAACTGGCTATGTAGATGACTTTCCCAAGTAAGCATACTTTAAGTATGTGGGAAGCTCCTTCATTTCAAGTT
>NW_018173036.1:0-224 GCF_001263595.1 Phalaenopsis equestris
ATCGTGCAGAAGGGCCTCACAAAATCATGGTGGTCAATGTCGGGTGAGATACAATCACCATCGTCGTAGATATTGATGATGCAACTATTCGGGATGCAGGCAGCTGGCAGTATGTTTCATCGGACCATCCTCTTAATCATCCATTTTATCGTAGGAGGTAGTGGATTCACCTGGTCATGTCTGAGGACTCCCGGCGGATTTCCTTGTCTGTCATTTGTAAAATT
>NW_018173037.1:0-224 GCF_001263595.1 Phalaenopsis equestris
GAGGCAACATCACGTATTTATTGGAGATCTCATAATAGAAAAGCAGAAACCCAATGAAACTTTAGTGGACAATATTTTGAAGTAGAGAAAACTTAATATGTAGTGTGAACCTTAGCTGCAAGAACATCACGCGATTGAGATTTTACTAAAGAGAATTCATGGGCCAGTAGATTTCTTGCTCAAGGGGCACACCATCAAATCTTTCGAGAAGCTACTCAGTAAAG
>NW_018173038.1:0-224 GCF_001263595.1 Phalaenopsis equestris
TAAGTTATTTTAGGTTCAAACACTATCATTAAAATACATCTGAGAAATAATGTTACGAAGGAAATGGACAAGGAGAAAAATAAGTGCTTGCTTGCTTTTATTTTCTTTTCTTTCCTTCTTAATTAGATATAAATTATAAAATGCGACTCCTAATAAATTTCCTTCCACAAGAGAAGTAATCAGCCAAAAGGAGAGAGAGTATCCCTTCCTCTTACTAGCTAGCT
>NW_018173039.1:0-224 GCF_001263595.1 Phalaenopsis equestris
TTTTTTTTAAAATTAATAAAAAAAATATCTTCTAGCATACGAAACAACATGAAAAATGCTAATAAGAGTGAACTCATTGGGGGGGAAAAATTTATTTAAAACCAACAAAAATACCATTTTAGCATTTTCTTTAATGAATTTCAATTGTTTTCTCGATCTCAAATCCAAATTTATATAGTATATTGTCATGCATACATACATACATATATATATATACATACATA
>NW_018173040.1:0-224 GCF_001263595.1 Phalaenopsis equestris
AGATGTTTGAATTTCTAAAAAATGCACAGATTTCATTAAAATAGTAAAATTTTAGATTTCAATTTTTATTTGAAATTCATAATTATGATTGCTTTTGTATGTTAAATGTTTGTGTTGGACTTCATTTATTTTCATTGCTGAACTTTATATGTGTCTTATGTTTGATATTTAGTCTTCAGCTTTAGTTTGTATGGTGTGATTTCAACGCTGAATTAAATGTGTTG
>NW_018173041.1:0-224 GCF_001263595.1 Phalaenopsis equestris
GATCCTATACCGACGTCAACCGATGCTTCGACTTGGATGGCTTTGTAGGCACTGCCCTTTTGCTTCTTCTTCTGACTGATGCATACAACCCGTTGTTTTCTAGTAGTTCTTCTCTTTGTTTGGCATTCATGTGCCACAACTGTATGGGCGGACTGAGAGAGAAAATCTTCTCTGTAAACGGCTTACAGTACTCGATGACTGCATACGTCAAAAAATCTCGAAGG
>NW_018173042.1:0-224 GCF_001263595.1 Phalaenopsis equestris
TTATTTATTTAAAAACAAAAATTATGATATTTCTATGTGATATGGAGATTTAACACATTTCTTTTATGTTTATATCATCAAAATATTTCATTTCAATAGCGCACAATTTTTGTATATTTTCATATTGATCTCACACTTAAACTTTATTTTTTTACCACATAACATTCAAATCTTTAATATAACATCAAAGATAACATTGTCACCACGTCTTAAAAGTGAAATAC
>NW_018173043.1:0-224 GCF_001263595.1 Phalaenopsis equestris
AGATTTGCTTTATTGAAGATTGATGTCTAAAAAATATTTTGGCCTAGTTTTCCCTTTAAAAGGGCGAACTGGAAAAAAATGAGTGAAGAAGAAGGCATATTTGAATGATTGGTTTCTGCGAACCGATGTATTTAGACGTGCCACGATCAAACTATTAAGATTTGCTTTTTTCACCAGAGAAAGATTTTCATCCCACATTTGAATGAGTTCATGATTTCAATTAT
>NW_018173044.1:0-224 GCF_001263595.1 Phalaenopsis equestris
GACTTGTTGTTGAACCTGCTTGCTATAGCCCATTTTTGGAATAATCATATGCGCTATTTTTTCTTTCAATATTAGGAAAAATTATTGTGTGCGGAAAGCGCACGCAGAGCTGCGTGCACTCTCCGATCACAGTCGCACATCAACACTAGCATGTATGAGGCTTGGGTTGATGCGGAGAGCTCTGCGTGGGCTCTTCGTACGCAATAAGCGCTCCAATATTAGGG
>NW_018173045.1:0-224 GCF_001263595.1 Phalaenopsis equestris
CCAAGGTGCCAGTGGTCAGCATTGCTTTATTTTCTCCAATTCGATCCATTTGGATTCTCGTTCACCCCCTTCCTACTACAACTTGCAAAAATAACATAAAACATTCCTCAAATTGCAGTATTATCATGCAAAATACAAAATGACAAGTGACATCAAGTGCAATATTATCAACATAATTTTATATAAACTTCTAGGAAATTCTTTGTAAATTTATAAGCATGAAA
>NW_018173046.1:0-224 GCF_001263595.1 Phalaenopsis equestris
AATATCACCGCACATATCTTATCGTCAAAATTAATTTCAACAGACGACAATTGATTTGTAGCGGTATTGAAATCATTCAGATGTTGAACAATAGACACACCTTCCGCCATCTTCAAACTGAATAATTTTTTCATCAAACGCACCTTGTTATTCGTCGATGGTTTCTCATACATACCTGATAAAGCTTTCATGAGATCTGCAGTCATTCTCTCCTTGATGACGTT
>NW_018173047.1:0-224 GCF_001263595.1 Phalaenopsis equestris
AAGCACGTCCGGACCATAAGGGCAGAGGACAAATTGTCCTATCCCAAATGGGCAGCAGCTCATCAGCATCAGACCTTCAAAATGATATTGACAAAGTCAAAGGAGAGCAGAGCTCAACGAGGCTAAAAAAAAGGAAGGTAAAATAATCCTATATGATAGAGGTAACTAGGTCAGGGTACCACGAACCCATCATCCACAACTACTATGACCCTAAGTCTACCTGG
>NW_018173048.1:0-224 GCF_001263595.1 Phalaenopsis equestris
TTTTCCTTATTTTATGTGAATATTTAAAAGTTTGGATTAGTTGCAACTATAGTTGGTTCATGCCATAAAGCTTAATAATGTGATTTTGAAGCAGCAATAACTTTCTCCGACTGCCATAAAATTTCATAATTAATTAATGTGGTTCTAGGTCTTGGATTTCAAGCAACAAACGTCGACCATCTGATGATACGGTTAGGAGTGTAGATGTTTTAGATTCGACTTAT
>NW_018173049.1:0-224 GCF_001263595.1 Phalaenopsis equestris
TTTTGAATTAATAAGTAATAATTGATTACAATTAAATTAGATAAAAAAATAAATGGTGAATAAACTCTTTTGTAATATTATAGTATAAATCGGCACCGATAAACTCATTCATTGAAAAGGAGAAGTAAGAAATTGATTGCTTATAGTTGAGTCGAGCGTCTTGATAAGACAAATCTTACAAGCCCAAGTTCATTTAATTTTGACATCATTAAGACACTTAAATG
>NW_018173050.1:0-224 GCF_001263595.1 Phalaenopsis equestris
TTATGTTCCAACATAGTAAATTAATCATGTATTTGTGGTGCATGAAGTGAAGGTTGGGATCTGGATCTAGTCGTTCCTCTCAATGAATGAAAATTGAATTTCTTCTGGATAGTCTCCGCTTCCTTGGCTATTTTGTCTTGCATATCCATTTTCTTTTGCTCTTCCAGATTTGACCTCTACTCTTCTTATTTTTCTTCTTTTGCCAATCTATTTATAGTAATTTG
>NW_018173051.1:0-224 GCF_001263595.1 Phalaenopsis equestris
GAGTTTTGGATATCAATTGAGTGGAAATTTTAGGGATATGAGTTCAATTTGGTGGAGTTTGGGGACATGGCCAATTTGGGGCAAAAATTGGAGATTTTGATTCAAGTTGATTTTGAGTTAAATTGTGGCTTGAACAAGGACAATTTAAGGTTCAATTTGATGTGGGGAAGCGTTTTAAAGAGTTTATGTTACAAAATTGGGGCAATTGGATAAATTTGGGGGTT
>NW_018173052.1:0-224 GCF_001263595.1 Phalaenopsis equestris
TGTCAAGCCATGGTTAGATATGTCGTCGATGTTCAAGGAAATTGGAAAATGAAGAAATTCATTGAAAGTCATAACCACCCTCTGGAGAAAAGCGGTGATTAGCATCTTATGCATTCCAGTAAAAAGATAAGTGAGGGATTAGAGCAATGGATGCATATAACTTTATGACTACAGAGGTTGGGGGGTGGAGAACTTAGAATGCATGAAGAGAGATGCATTCAATT
>NW_018173053.1:0-224 GCF_001263595.1 Phalaenopsis equestris
TCAATTTATCTTGAGAAGATATTTATTAATGGTCAGTTTGGGGCAACTGCACCTTATTAATAACTGCTGAAAAGCAATATGCTGTTCAAAATTCTGCGATGACTATTATAATTTTTTTTTTTTTGGAAAAACCAGACCGTAGCTAGAAAACTGTCACCACACCTAATTCGGAATGGTGTGAAAACGCTGTTTTAATGGTCTAAAAACACAACTTTTTGAAAAAA
>NW_018173054.1:0-224 GCF_001263595.1 Phalaenopsis equestris
AAGTAATAGACCTTGAAGCTGAGTCAGTCTTAAGGAATATGGAGATTGAAGGAAACATTAATGAAGTCAATACTTTGTGGGATCAAAGCTATGTTAAGAAGGAAAATCGTGGAACCGATAAAGTTTGTACTAATCAAGAATCTTTATGTCCCAATTGATCCAAAACATGTCAGAGGCTACAAATACAACGAGATGGAGGGAGAGGATAGTGACGAGCTGAGGCA
>NW_018173055.1:0-224 GCF_001263595.1 Phalaenopsis equestris
CAAAGGAGGTCAAAGACTGTAATCGAGCAATTAAAGTTGTTGGTTGTGATTATTGGCATTACACATCTGATGGAGCTTTAGTGTTCTAGCTCTCTAATTCTAATTCAAGATCTTTGCCCACCTTAATGTGAAGAACTTGGATATAGTTCTCTTTGACACTATTTTAGTAATTTTATCCAAATTACCAAAAACACTCTATCGAACCACCTGTAATAACATTATCT
>NW_018173056.1:0-224 GCF_001263595.1 Phalaenopsis equestris
GGGTAAAGAATATGATTGCTTTTATTTGGCACAAAATAACTTATATATATTTTTTGAAATAATTTTAATTTCCTCACAATCAATATATTCCCTGTAAAGCAAAATGAAGCTTTCTTAAATTTGAACTCTTCGTAAAAAAAAACTTGGTTTAGTTTTCATAAATTTTACTTTTGAGAGTTTAGCAATTATTTTAATTAACTTTGTCTTTTTACTGCATTTTATTT
>NW_018173057.1:0-224 GCF_001263595.1 Phalaenopsis equestris
TGTGCTGTCGTGCTTGGTTTCGTGTCTCATCGAAAAAGAGGAAAAAGGAGATGGGATATGCGGCAATGTGTTGCGTGGGAAGAAGAGAAGAAGAGGGAGAGAGGAGCACATAAGGTAGTGGAGTCCAAGCCAAAACAAAGCCTCGCGATCCTTGTTGTTTAGCATGTGGGATATATAGGAATCACGTCTTCTGTGAGGTAGCATTTTAAGCTTTTAAATTATAT
>NW_018173058.1:0-224 GCF_001263595.1 Phalaenopsis equestris
TTTTATGATGGACTACACCTGATCCCTTCCACACAGATTTGTAAATGAGCAATGCTCTAACAAATAACCTCGGATGCCTTAAAAATTCCTTGGTATATTTCCTTTGGCTTCTCCCATACAGGTTAACATAGTTGAGTAAGGGTCTATTTGGAGTAATTGTAGCATATCCATCTTATCTAGATAAGATGCTTATTATGATAATATGTTGATCAGCAGCTTATTTT
>NW_018173059.1:0-224 GCF_001263595.1 Phalaenopsis equestris
TAATTATATCTTCAATTCTATTAATTTTTATAACACTATTCAATTCTAAGTCATTCTAAAATTGTTCTTGTAAACATATATTCAAACTTATTTGGGAAGCATAAACACTTATAATGTTAAGAATCTTAGTATCAATAACAATATTTAGAGTTATAATTATATCTTCGATTCTATTAATTTTTTTAACACTATCTTTCAAACTCTTATTTATAATTACACCTACA
>NW_018173060.1:0-224 GCF_001263595.1 Phalaenopsis equestris
TATTATTATTATTATTATTATTTAATTTTTTATTTAAAAAATTATGATTTTAATTTTATGTGATGTGAATGGTCATCTAGATTGAGAATAATTACGAACAAAACATCTAAAATATTGATATTTATGAATTGAATATTTTCGTGATATTGTCGAACTATAGAGTTGATGTATTTACATGTGTCATGATCAAATTATCATGAATTTTGATATTTGAATGAGAATTC
>NW_018173061.1:0-224 GCF_001263595.1 Phalaenopsis equestris
TATTAGAAATGCTGTAGATATAATTATAAATACAAATTTAAAAGACAATATTGTAAAATATAATAGAATTGAAAATATAATTATAGCTCTAAAGATTGTTCTTGATACTAGGATTCTTAATGTTATAAGTACTTATACTTCCTAAATAGGTTTGTATATTTGTTTAAATGAAAAGTTTTAGAATGACCTAGAAGAATTAATATAAATGAATCCTCTTGAAGAAA
>NW_018173062.1:0-224 GCF_001263595.1 Phalaenopsis equestris
TGAGGAAGGTTCATGTGTTGTTTTGCAAGTTGCAACAGAAAAAGGATCAAACGAGACTTAAACAAATAGAAAGGGAGAAAGCTATGGTCTGCATTTTCTGGAGCTTAAGAAGATAAGTATATTGCGTTTTTGTTTGTTTTCCTTTAGAGACAATTATAAGGTTCTTGTGTATGATTTTTACTCTTAATGCAATGTTGATGTTGATGAAATTTGGCATGCTTAGT
>NW_018173063.1:0-224 GCF_001263595.1 Phalaenopsis equestris
TATACGCGGGACGCGGGAGGAGTCGGGCTTGCGAAGTTACGAAGAGAATAGCGATATTAAACCGCCGCGATATCAAAAATTTACGCCCAATGCTATATTCAAACGGGATGGCGACGTTTACAAAACGCCGCCACACTCTATAAGCTGCCTCAAACGGGCCCTAATTCAAAGGACCCTATAAGACAACTTATTTGGTGCGGTCGCGTTTTGAAAATACACCTGGT
>NW_018173064.1:0-225 GCF_001263595.1 Phalaenopsis equestris
GCGATCCTTCCTCCTTCCCCGCAGTGAGGTTGTCGGGACTTCAGTGAGGTTTGCGGAGCACCCTTCCTTTGGCCCTGCTAGTTCGTTTTCCCTTTCTTCGGCATTGATGCTACCACATTGCTGCTTCGCTTCCTAGATGTCGAATGCCTCTCCTTGGCAAGATGCCAAGATTTTTTCCACAGACAGCGTCAATTGTTGTGGGAAAAACACTTTCTTTCCTCAATC
>NW_018173065.1:0-225 GCF_001263595.1 Phalaenopsis equestris
TTTTAATTTTACTAAAACAAAATCTACAATTCAAAAAAAAATTGCAATTTAAAAGTTTCGTTACATTCACAACTTAACAAATTTCATTCCTTTCCTTATTTAAAAAGTTTTGTTACAATCCCTGACAATGACGCCAAAAACATGACCCAACCTACAATTACGTGTATCTTTTATCTTCAAAATATTACCATAAAATTATCCCAATTTATATTTAGTGGTTAGTGT
>NW_018173066.1:0-225 GCF_001263595.1 Phalaenopsis equestris
TTATATTGCCTTCATCTTACAAATATCTAGTTTAAATTTAGTTAGTTGTAAAGTTATTTTCAATTATAAAAAATTACCAAAAAAAGAATCAAACTTGCGTTCATATTATGACATCCATAGTTTGAGTAAGTTCATTTTGTAAATTAGAATTTGTTATTTAATTTCTTCTGACTTATTTACAAATTAAAAGTCTCCCTATGGGTTCGATATTTGGGGCTTAATCAA
>NW_018173067.1:0-225 GCF_001263595.1 Phalaenopsis equestris
CTTCTAATAAATTTATGTTATGGCAGCAATGCAATGAGGTGACACACAAAATCTCATGTACACAAACTACTTATCAAATCATAAACAAGAGTTCTACATTAGTTTGAAGATCTTCCATCGACATCATCATTCACAAAATCTCATGTACACAAACCCTTGTTGATGATTTTCCCACATATGCCACAATTCGAAAGCCACTCTTCTTTCATACGGGTATGGCCAATC
>NW_018173068.1:0-225 GCF_001263595.1 Phalaenopsis equestris
ATTGTCCACTTGTCAATCACCAGTACCGGGCTAAGTAGTACCCTTCTAAGTTGGTTCAGTACGACACCGTTCTAATTGAACGTCGGGCTCTATACATACGGGTCATCGATAGTAGCCTTCGAAGTCCATCGAGTATATATATATATATATATAGTTTCTAAGCCCACCCGAACCTGAATGCTTATAGTACACTTCGGCTTTTATTGTTCACTTGTTATTTCCTTC
>NW_018173069.1:0-225 GCF_001263595.1 Phalaenopsis equestris
AAAATGGATGAAAGAGAGTGCTAGATTTGTAAATATCAATCTTTCAGGTGCTATGTTTGTAACTGCCCCTAGAATTTTTTTAATTACTGATTTGAGATTTTCAGTTCATACTTCTGCTTCCATAAACATTGCCAGCATTTATGTCTTAGCAGTCCTAATCTTCTGAAGTATTATAGTTTCATCTGTCCCTTGTGAGCTTCATTTTCTGTGATGTGTGAATTGTGA
>NW_018173070.1:0-225 GCF_001263595.1 Phalaenopsis equestris
GTTATTATTTTATTATATATGATGTTGTGAATAGTTCACATCAGTTTGATGATGCGTTATTATTAATCAACACTTATTAGATGTGAACAAAATAGTTATTCTATATAATTTAGTTATATATATAAATTTGACATAGCCACATAATTCTTACATATTTTTTGTCACCAAAATCCATATATTTAAGTGCATGACATTCAAATTTTTAGTATTACATTAATAATATCA
>NW_018173071.1:0-225 GCF_001263595.1 Phalaenopsis equestris
AATATGAACCACCAATTAACAAGCACTTTAGTGCCGCAAATAATTTGGTACCCTTATATTAAGAAAAAAACAAAAATAAATGAATATATATTATTTTATATCATTGATTCATAAATTGTAGAAATTATTGAAGAGACTCTTGATATCAAGGCCCAACAATTTTATGATTTGTTGCATGCTACACAATAATTATGGTGACATTATTTTATCAATTATACTATACTA
>NW_018173072.1:0-225 GCF_001263595.1 Phalaenopsis equestris
AAGTAATCCATTTGTTCCATAAAGTAAAATATACCGACATTTTTTTCTTTCCACTGTTTCTCGTGTATTTCTTGCAGCCAAACATTCTGTAATTGATGACCATTTTGTTTATCATTCAATCTATGGATCATAAGCACAACATAATTCTTCTTCATTGGACTAGTTTGTCTTGTTTTAGGTTTCTTTACCTCGTTTAAAGGCAATGACATGGACTATGGCCAACCA
>NW_018173073.1:0-225 GCF_001263595.1 Phalaenopsis equestris
TGGGCATCGACATCAATATTAAGTAATGATAATCTGATGACACCATTAGTCATGTAGTGGTCGCCCTGAATGTGACAAAATATTAAAGCTTAGAAGTCTTTCAGGACTTAAGAGTTTATATAATTCTCCTCTTTAAGTTTAGGCCTTTGTATGAGACAGTAGAATCAAATATCTTCTTTTAGTGGATGGAAGCATATAAATGTGTGATCTAACGATTAATCCAAG
>NW_018173074.1:0-225 GCF_001263595.1 Phalaenopsis equestris
TCAAGTATAGTGTGCTTAAAATGAAGGAATGGCTGATAAGATAAACCTTATTTGTGTAAAAATAAAGCTTCATGAAGATAAGGGTCTAAACCTTCATGAAGATTTATCTTATTTTTCACGCTAATAAGATTTAAAATAAAGCTTCATGAAGATAGTTTTCACGCTAAAAGTGATATAAGGGTCTAAACCTTCATGAAGATTTATCATCTTGCTTCAAAACTAAAG
>NW_018173075.1:0-225 GCF_001263595.1 Phalaenopsis equestris
CCCTTGATTGACTTGGCGTTGGAAGGATTGGCTCTATTGGCTAGATTTTATAGTTCGGTTGATCCAGTCTTATTGTCGACATTCGATCCTTAATGATGAGCTTCTGTTGGTTGAGTGAGGCTATGTTATCGAATAAATGGTGAATTATTGTAACCCGATATGCAGCTCACTCCCCAACATGGAGAGCCATATATATGTTTTAGACTTCCTGTAACATGATTACCC
>NW_018173076.1:0-225 GCF_001263595.1 Phalaenopsis equestris
GTGTGGTGTGGAGATAGTGGTGTGTGGATGTGGAGGTAGTGGTTTAGTTTGGTTGTGTAATGAGGAGGTGGAGGTGTGGTTTGTGAATGTGTTGTTGTGTGGTGTGGAGTTGGTGGTTTGGTGTGTAGATGTGTTGGTGTGGATGTGCTGGTGTGGTGTTGTGAAGGTGGTGGTGTCGGGTGGTTGTGTGTTATGACGGTGGTGGTGGTGGTGGTGGTGGTGGTG
>NW_018173077.1:0-225 GCF_001263595.1 Phalaenopsis equestris
TGGAGCTGGCTAAAATCTGTATGGTATCTTACTGTCATTCAATCTTTGCAATGTAAGTGAGACCCTGAGATGCAACACTATAGGAATGCAGTTTTGTCAGGTCTGCTCCATTTCCTTTTAGAATCAGCACCGAACTAATCAGTAGTGTAATTGTAACTGAACCTCTGAACTTGTCAGGTCCAACAATATGTATCTCCTTTCCAAATAGGATGTTGCTCTTGCTCA
>NW_018173078.1:0-225 GCF_001263595.1 Phalaenopsis equestris
AATTATAAGATTATTAGAAAAATGAAGTCATATGTTGGTAAAGAAGTATTAAATATTTTAGATCTATCATATGAGAAACTACTATATAAATGAAGATACAACTTTTAGAGTTGGTACCAAGATACTAATATAGAAAAGTGTTTTGGGTATTTGGCTATAAGAGGATATCGTAAAGACTTAAAGTTAAGTTTTATAAAATTGCAATTAAATTAGCAATATTATATA
>NW_018173079.1:0-225 GCF_001263595.1 Phalaenopsis equestris
TTGTTCATGGAAATATATTGGAGATTACCCTAGGTTAGAGGACCATTTGGACAAAATTTCATAATTTTTAATATTATATTTTTAATTATTATAATTATTTATTGATTTTGGTTATTAATTAAATACAAAATATGTTTTGGTTTCAAAAATCACTTTTTCTATATTTTTTTAAATTTCCTTAACTTCAGAGAACTTAGAGAAACCAACTTTTTATTTTTATGATTT
>NW_018173080.1:0-225 GCF_001263595.1 Phalaenopsis equestris
TTTATAATTATATTATTTTAATTTATAACTACTTATGAATAAATATGATATATTTTTAAATTGACAAAGAAATTATGTGAATTCTTTTTCAACATATATATATATATATTTGTTGGTTGGTATCTAGACTCCTCAGGTTGGGGGTTCGAATTCTCAATGACACAATTGATCTTATGAAGGTGATACTCGACTTGTTAGGCACATTAGGGGTGACTGGATGCTCGT
>NW_018173081.1:0-225 GCF_001263595.1 Phalaenopsis equestris
TACTTTGATAGTTTTGATGTTACAAAACTATCAAAATAATAAAATTTTCTGCAAATCCGTGGACGTCGTCAATTTGTCAAATCACGTAAATCTGTGTGTTCTATTCTGTTTTGTGAATTTTTCGTTCCAATTTTTCACTTTATTGCCATATTTTTTCACAAAACTCTAATCTTTCAAGTTTGTGTGCGGGCTCATTTGCTCGATAGGATTAAGCAATATTTTAAA
>NW_018173082.1:0-225 GCF_001263595.1 Phalaenopsis equestris
TTAATTGAAGTTTAAACATTTCTTGCTAAAAAATTTACCTTGAGATTCATGCCACGCTTTGAGATTTATGTCGGATGATGAAAATCTATTGATGGTGTATCAATACTTAATGTCCATCATATTATATAAATATTTTATTCAATTATGGAAAAGTATCTTTGTATATGACTTTTAAAAGTAAATCAATTAAACTAAATTGTGCCAAATTATGTATCCCCATCATTA
>NW_018173083.1:0-225 GCF_001263595.1 Phalaenopsis equestris
ATTTTTAGAAATTTTATATAAAATATATTTAATTTTTACTTACAAGACAGGATGCTCTTTGCTTGGGTTGACATCGTGCGTCAAGTCGAGATCCCCAAATATGATGCCAAAATTATCAATTTCAAAGCACAAATTTCAAGGTTGACATCAAGCTTAAACGTTTAGTTCCCCAAATATTTGTTAGAAATCACCATTAGACGAAAATAAATGCAAAATGAAATTTGA
>NW_018173084.1:0-225 GCF_001263595.1 Phalaenopsis equestris
TTCCTTCTCAATCTGGTCTTTCTGTTACCTCTTTGGTTGGATGTGAATTATTAAGCTTTCCTTCCCAATGTAGTAATATATTTCGATCAGCTCTTAGGTTGGATGTGAGTCATCATGTTTCTCTTCTCAATCTGGTTTTTCAATCACTTCTTAGGTTGGACGTAATTCCTTGAGCATTCCTTCTTAATGTGACACAATTTTCTTGAGATAGGTTTAAGACCACCT
>NW_018173085.1:0-225 GCF_001263595.1 Phalaenopsis equestris
TGATTATATAAAACTATGCTTGAAAAGCCGTATTTCATTTTTGAACAATAATAATATCATTCTAAAGATTTGAGTATATACATGTAAATATGAATATTTAAACGCAAGGTATCTAAATACGAAAGAATTATGTCATATTTATGTAAATGCCCCCTTTCATTTAAAGCTATTATAATTTTTTAAATGTCTAATGAAAGTCTTATTAGTTCTAAAAGGATATATATA
>NW_018173086.1:0-225 GCF_001263595.1 Phalaenopsis equestris
TGGTGGCAGAAAAATAAAAATTAAATTTCATCAACTTTATTTCTTGACTCAAGTTTATTATTATACAGAGGAAAAACAAATAAAAAATCATTCATTGCAATCAATATAGTTCATACAATTATTTGAACAAATTAAGAAAATAAATTGAAATTATTTTATCAAATTAATTTGATTTGATTACTAACCGACAATATGATCGATTATAACTTTGTTTTTTGTTTTTAT
>NW_018173087.1:0-225 GCF_001263595.1 Phalaenopsis equestris
ATGTATTTGCAAACCCAAACACAAAAACTGCTTCTTGTTAATGGATTCATTTCTATTCACGTTAGCAAGGCTTTCAAACATATGTATATACACAGGTTTTGCCCTCATGCATTTTGGAAAGAACTACATGCATGTCACCTGGAATATGATTTTTACACATATGTTACTCAATCTTTGCGCACTTCACATAGTTGACAATTAATCCCCATTTCTTTTTATCTTCCT
>NW_018173088.1:0-225 GCF_001263595.1 Phalaenopsis equestris
TTATCACTTCATTTCAATGGGCTAGATAATAGTTAGAAAATCAATTTTTAGTAATTGAAGTGGAATCCATGTGGGAAGATAATCTAATCTCTTATTATTACTTGATCTGCCTATATTATCTTATGTGAGTATTATTTTAGTGTATTACACCCTCAATCTGAACCACATGCCATTACAATACTATCAGCACCTATACAGACATATACCTTTGTTTAGATGTCCTAC
>NW_018173089.1:0-225 GCF_001263595.1 Phalaenopsis equestris
ACTAATTTATACGTATTTTCTCCGATAATGTTGGGCCATGTCAACCCCATGTCAACCCCGGTCAATATTTACGTAATTGTTTTCATTTAAATTTGAACTGGATATGGTGATCACTCAATCCTAGGGTTGTCAAAACGGCTCGCTGTTCGCGAATAGCTCGTGTTCGGCTTGTTCGCTAAGTTAATGAGCTGAACACGAACAACACGAAAAAATATTTGTTTGTTC
>NW_018173090.1:0-225 GCF_001263595.1 Phalaenopsis equestris
TGTAAACTTTGATCCATTGATTGACAGGTAGAACTGCCAACCAATTCCTTTGGGCTTCATCGTCATCGTTATGTAGCACAAACTCGAACCCCATGAGCCAACTCATTTGAGGACCCCCTCCTTTTAGGAAACAGTCGCCAGAGGCGGGATTCGAACCTCAGATCAGAGGGGACTTACACGTCCGAAGCGGATGCTCTACCAACTGAACTAGGAATGAAGCTATAT
>NW_018173091.1:0-225 GCF_001263595.1 Phalaenopsis equestris
ATTCAGGTGTGTTTGTCTGTTCTGGGGTCCAGAGTATTCCCAGTGGGATGTATCTCACTTAGTTAATTACATTCTGGGGTTGCTTAGGAATACTTGATCTTAAAGCGTTTTGCTTAGATTAGTAATGACAACTAGCACATCAGAGAACAGTTATTTTGCATGGGAATATTCTGTTACTTTCAATGCTCCCGCTAAGCCACTATACGGAAAGTGAGTATCTCATGG
>NW_018173092.1:0-225 GCF_001263595.1 Phalaenopsis equestris
AACCTTAAAATCAGGAAACAAGAGTACCTCAAGTGAGCATCTAGCTAACCCCACATAATCATGAATTAATCTAAAGTGGAGAAAAGGTATAATCCACTAGCACTCCTAGATTTTTCTCGCCTAAGAAATGTTTTTAAGTGTCGTGATTTTTGTCGTGTTACACCAAATTGCCTAAATAAAAGAGAATGATATTTTTCACTAGGCAGGGATTTGAAAAAAAAAAAA
>NW_018173093.1:0-225 GCF_001263595.1 Phalaenopsis equestris
CTATCAAAGAAGAAGGTATGGGTACCCAAGATCACTGTACCAATATAGTTTAACGATCCTACAGAGCAAGATTATAGAATGAAGAAATGTTCCAAAGTATCAGACATCGGTGCAGCTATTGAGTTTCCAAAGCTGAATTAAAACTTGTCCAAACATGAGTTTCCACTACCAATACCAGAATTAATGGTGGACATAACATTGACACATGCAATTTTATCTTTCACA
>NW_018173094.1:0-225 GCF_001263595.1 Phalaenopsis equestris
ATGATTTGATGAAATTTGTGAATATTCATTTCTTAGACTATGATGATATCAGTCTATCTGAGTAGACCAAGTGCGAGACAGAGAGTGTTGGGCCTATTTAATCAATATAAAAAAGGTTTTAATGGTCGTTGTCGTGTGACACTTTTATTGGGAGGTCTTCAACATCCACAATACTGACAAATTTATGCACATGAGAAAAAAATCTTGCAACATATTGTATTTTTT
>NW_018173095.1:0-225 GCF_001263595.1 Phalaenopsis equestris
TCGGAGGTAGTGACCGGTGACGGAGACTGTGGCGACGGTCGACAAAGCGGTGGGTGGTCGACGATCGACGATAGTATTCAGAAATAGTGGTCGGCGACAGCAGTAAATTGAGGTGGTTGTGGTTTGTGACGGCCTACAACGGTGAGTGGCCGACAATTCACGGTGGCTACAATAGGTGGCAGATGGTTAATTGCGAATTGCGATAATGACTGGTGGGGGCGGTGG
>NW_018173096.1:0-225 GCF_001263595.1 Phalaenopsis equestris
CGTTTGTGTTTGGCTCTTTTTGACTCAAAATAATAAAATAATTAAATAATGCTATTTATTTACATTATTTTTATATTGATGTTTTATATTGTATTTTAAGAAGAATTGCATGTAAGAGATTTGGAATTGGGTGGTGCTAATGTAAAAAGTAATGTATAGGTGTGAGATATGTAAATACATAGTTATTGACTTGTATGTATGAAATGCCCCCCCCCCCCAAAAAAA
>NW_018173097.1:0-225 GCF_001263595.1 Phalaenopsis equestris
CTTGACGCCATTGTTTTTTATCAAACTCTTATTGGCGACCAACTATGACATTTATGGTGCTTGAATGTGTAGTAGACTTGATTGAAAATAAAACGTACAACCTAAAGTACTAGATTGATTTGCTTGCTTATCCTGCTTGAAGAAAAATAAAACCTTTATGACACTAGCAATTAGGGCTAGCCCACCATTGACCATGATTAGTGGATGTTAACATTGTTCCAAACA
>NW_018173098.1:0-225 GCF_001263595.1 Phalaenopsis equestris
GTGTAAATATGGAAGTTTATGTGTGAGATATGTAAATACATAAGAGTTGTGTGATGCTTATGTAAATTTTCCTACAAAGAAATATAATGTGTCAATAACCTTTTTGTATAATGGGGCCCATGAATTTTACATTATATATTTTATAGTTATAGTATGATTTTGTTCAAAATTTTAAGGATCATACAAGGTCCATGAAGTTTTTTTTTTTTTTTTTTTTTTTTTTTT
>NW_018173099.1:0-225 GCF_001263595.1 Phalaenopsis equestris
TTAATAATTTTGGTTCTTTATCATTTATTTTAAATCCTAATTATTATACAACATGCTACAAAATGGCTTAGAAAATAAAATAAAAATAAAAATTACATATTCATGGCAAAAAGATAGATTTATTTACTTTCAAAAATAATCCTTTCAACAACAAGCTTTATAGGGGGTGGATAACTTTCTCTATTGATACAATTAAAGTTACCTAAGTCACCTTAAGAAAAAAAA
>NW_018173100.1:0-225 GCF_001263595.1 Phalaenopsis equestris
TTTTCATAATAAGGCTTTGCTAACTTTCATAAAAATCACTCAAATAACACCACAATAATACATTGATAACATCTACATGAAACCCCAAAAACACCTCATAAACAAGTCGAAAATTACAAAACCCTAATAATAACAACACCCTAAAAACACAATAACAACCAAATATAACACATCAAAAACAGCTGAAAAAAATCCTCAAAAATAATATATATATATATATATATA
>NW_018173101.1:0-225 GCF_001263595.1 Phalaenopsis equestris
CTTAAACCTGCCCTCTTAGCCTATCATAAGAGGGTGATGACAATATTAGAGCACATCCCTTATGTCATGTTGATTATCATTTATCGTTCCATGAAAGGCAAATATAGCGCTCTAGCTAAGATAACAAGGAGATATCGAGTTCTACTGGAGACCCTGTTACTGTAGTTATCCAAGATCGAAGGGTCCTATCATCGGCGTGTCCCGAGCCATAGGGTGCCGCCCTTG
>NW_018173102.1:0-225 GCF_001263595.1 Phalaenopsis equestris
ATTTATATGGGGTCATTTTAGTCTCAGAGTTTATAAACATGCAAAATAAGTCATCATACTCTTTTAATATGGGTTAAAATAGTCCTCAGAAAGATCTACTTTAACCTCATTAAAGCAATATAGGCACAAAATTAGCACATTTATGAACTATGGGACTAAAATGACTCTCCGCATTGAGTCAGAGGGCCATTTTGACACTTCTCAAAACAAATTTGATGTAAACGA
>NW_018173103.1:0-225 GCF_001263595.1 Phalaenopsis equestris
ATGGATGAAAGGATTCAGGGCATGACAGACAGGTTCTTACTAGCACCCACTATTCAAAAATACAGACAGGCACATCTTGAGTTAGACTTATTAATATCCGTTATACTAATAAGACTTGAGTACAGAACTATTAGTGGTGTGAATCTGCTATGTTAATGTATTTCTAACATCGGCCCTGTCCTTAATAACGTTTCCGGTTTTTTTTCAGTCAGATTTGAGCGGTTT
>NW_018173104.1:0-225 GCF_001263595.1 Phalaenopsis equestris
TTCTGTCCATTTCTCACCCTCGACAGTTTGGTCGCTGCATTTTCGCAAGCATCGAGTCATTGTACTTTATGATTGGATTTATTAACCTTTTCCTATTTTCGATCGTTGTTCCTTTTTACTCCGCGACGCGGAAGTGCAGGAAGATGGATACGATCACTATCGCCGGGGGAACCCTTTCCTTCTCATAGCATTTTCTGTGCTTTTGAAGGTGTCATACCTTTCAGT
>NW_018173105.1:0-225 GCF_001263595.1 Phalaenopsis equestris
AAACCATCACTCTAAGGCACATGCATCACCCGAAGCCACAACCACCACCCCAATCCACTACCACCACTTTTTGGCCCAAGCCACAGCCACCACCCCAAACCATAACCACCACCACCTCAATCCACCACACCAAGCTACTTGCAACACAACTCTTAGGTATTTACAAGTCTAACAGCTAAAATTTTATATTTACATGCATAATACTCAATTCTGCACAACAAAAAA
>NW_018173106.1:0-225 GCF_001263595.1 Phalaenopsis equestris
TTTTTTTTACTATTAATAATAATAATAAAATATTGAATAAATATGATTGGTTTGAATATTAACTTTTTCTTATATCAATAATAAAGTAATGAAAAGCTAAATTGAAAGCAAATAAAAATAAAACTTACTATAGCTAAAGAAAACATGGACTATGACTTTCACAAAAAGTAAGATGCAATAAAAAAAAGCTTGAAAATAGGAACAATTTTGACTTCCAACATTTAA
>NW_018173107.1:0-225 GCF_001263595.1 Phalaenopsis equestris
AAATTTTTTTTTTCATTGGGAATTATATTCATATTTATTGATTGTTAGCTTTTGTTTTCTAGTTTATTCTGATGCAAATCTTAATTTTTTTTGTTTCATTGGGAATGCAATTGATATTTATCGATTCTTTGTTTTTGTTTTCTCGTTTATTTTGATGCATATCTTAAATTTTTTGTTCTTTGGGTATGCGATTTATATATATATATATATATATATATGTGTGTG
>NW_018173108.1:0-225 GCF_001263595.1 Phalaenopsis equestris
TGCAGCATCAATCTACGCAGAAATTACAACCAATTGTTGGCCCTTGTCCCTTTGCCATTTAAGGACTCGATATTCTCAAATCATTTTCGCCTCTGAAAGGGAAACAAAAGTTCATTTTAGTTATCGTGGATTATTTTTCAAATAGATAGAAGCAAAAAAGCACTTGCAAGGATTACTGCTGACGTAGTCTATAATTTTATCTGAACAAATATAACCTGAATGAAT
>NW_018173109.1:0-225 GCF_001263595.1 Phalaenopsis equestris
AGTTTAGGTTGACTTAGGCTCAATTTGGGTTGAACTCAAGATTTAAGGTTGGCTTAGGTTCAATTGGGGTCAAACCTAAGGTTCAGATTAAGTTTTCAATCAAGCTTAATTTGACTAAGTTTTAAAGATTTGATTAAATCTAATTAGAGTTAGATTTAATTAGGATTTAAAGGGCACTTAAGCCTAATTTAAGTAAGACTTAAGGGTTAATTAAGTCTATTTAGG
>NW_018173110.1:0-225 GCF_001263595.1 Phalaenopsis equestris
ACTGCGTTTTGTATGAGCATGATTGTTGATAAAACGCTGTTTTAACTGCGGATATTTTATGGAATGAGACGTCACTCATATATCTGCCATAAAAAAATGTATTTTTGAACTGCAGTTTCGAACTTTTTTTTTTCAATTTTCTTCACTTATTCATGCCGGTTTTAATGATATCCTGTTATTTGAATGTAATTGTGAATTCATGCTAACTTTAAGGTTATGGGGAGC
>NW_018173111.1:0-225 GCF_001263595.1 Phalaenopsis equestris
TGTCCATTTAAGGAGTGGAAGAGAGTTAGAGGATGTAGCTTGAAAAAAAATTGAGGTGAAAATGTGGAAACTTAAAAACATTTGGAGAATATCTCTAAGGACTTTGAAAAACTAGTCTCTTTGACTAAGATTAACTTAAAAAACCAAAATTCAATAGCAAAAGCAGGATCAGCAATTTTCAATTTTTTTAGAAGTATTTAAGAAACTAACTATTAATATTCCTTT
>NW_018173112.1:0-225 GCF_001263595.1 Phalaenopsis equestris
ACCCAATTAATATTTAGTGGCTAGTGTGCAAAATGGATATGTTATAAAATTTAGAATTTTTTATTAATATTTTACACACATGGGGTACTATGTAAGTATACATATCATTCATGTAATACAGCGATCTCACAGGGAAGTGAGGTAAAAGGTTCTTAGTCAATGTTTTAGTATACTATTATCAGGTCTTAGTTTAGAAGGTCAATTTAAGTGGTTATTCTATCAAGT
>NW_018173113.1:0-225 GCF_001263595.1 Phalaenopsis equestris
TATATACATACTATCACCTTGTAATAATTGCCAATATCCATAAGGGATTAAGCTAGTTTTATATAATTATAATATCATCTTAAGAGGAATAGTAGACTTATATAGTTTTATTTACATAGTAAATTATTTCAACTAAATCAGAAACCCTTAAGTTTTTCCCTTTTTTATGCTTTGTATAAAAGCTCTTATATTTTTTTGTGAGTTTCTTTTATCTATGTCTAAATT
>NW_018173114.1:0-225 GCF_001263595.1 Phalaenopsis equestris
AAAAAAAAAGCAAGAAAACAAAAGAAAGAAATATATCAATGCAACCATGAAATTTGCAACAATGGGGCCAATTCATGGCAATGCAATGATTACGGCTACAATAATAATAAAAAAAATATTTGCTCTAACCAAGTGATGAAGGCAACAATTCAGGAAAATTGGAGAGATGGAGGAGAGTGTAGCAATGAAGGCTGTCTGATTATGGTAATATATCCACAAAGACTA
>NW_018173115.1:0-225 GCF_001263595.1 Phalaenopsis equestris
CGCCGCGCCGCCTCTGGAGAGCTTCTTTCTTCTAGGGTTGCTATGGTGATTAGGGTTTCTGCGCGTCCGCCTCCGCTCTCTGCCAGACTGACGAAACCTAACAAATTTATACTCATGCAATTCGTCTTGAAGGGCATCGGATGAGCCGAGATGGAAACAGCGCGAGCATTAAAAGTCGTGCAAATACCATCAATGATTATTGATTGCACCTGTTGGCACGAATCT
>NW_018173116.1:0-225 GCF_001263595.1 Phalaenopsis equestris
CTCTGAAACTCTCATTTTTCTCCTCCGACGGCCACGCTTTTACCCAAAACCATCGAGTAAGCTTCGTCGTTAGCTGCAATGATTTGGCCTGAAGCTAGATTTTTGAAAATATGGGATTTAGTGGTAGGTATGAAAAATTGGAGAGAATTGGGCGATATGTGTGTAATATTTAAGTTTTGGGTGGTATATATGAAATAGCATAAGAAATGGGAGGCATGTATGTAA
>NW_018173117.1:0-225 GCF_001263595.1 Phalaenopsis equestris
TGCTGATTATTTGGCTAAAATGGCCCACACAAGAATCTATGCAAGCCATCTCCCCTCAAGTACGCTGAGGAAATTTCTGATTGGAGATAAATTGGATTCCCCATATATTCGTGCTTGATTCTCTGGGTTTTTTTGTTTTCTACTTGCTGCAGGTTTCTTTTGCTTTTTCCATTTTGGCAGGTTCCACTGATGGTTTCCCCTCTCCTACTTGGTTTTGAGGTGGAT
>NW_018173118.1:0-225 GCF_001263595.1 Phalaenopsis equestris
ATCCAAGAAAATAAATCTAATCCTCATAACTTCTACTAGGAATAAATTATTTTTTAATATAACTTATAACAGAAATTTACATGCCTAGCGCAAAATTCTTATGAGATATTTACATATCTCACACATACAACACTCAAATCTTTAATATCACACCTACAACACTCAAATCTTTAATCTCACACATACAACACTCAAATCTTTCATATTTACACATACAATACTCAA
>NW_018173119.1:0-225 GCF_001263595.1 Phalaenopsis equestris
AGTTTTATAAGTTTTATTTTTATGTTTTCATGATATCCTCTAATCGCATACTACTCATAAAGCATGTATTTATTTTCAGCATCAAAACTTAGCTCTAAAAACTATCCCTTCATCTATATTCACCTTTTTGTATAATAGATTCAAATTACTTAAACTTATCATACACGCATATCATTTTATCTTCTAATAATATTAGTTTATAATGGTAGATCTTTCCTCTAAAAA
>NW_018173120.1:0-225 GCF_001263595.1 Phalaenopsis equestris
ACAGAAAAATGAAAAGATGTGATTTTGGCCTCTAGCACCGACGGTGTTAGAATGGGCGCCGACGGTGCCCGCTAGACGGACCATGGCTCCGACAGCACCTTCGGGAGCGCCGACAGCATCCCGAGCAATTTCATGGAGTTTTGATGTTTTTGGCTAACTTTGGCTGGATTTTGCTACTTAATAACTGTCAGGAGGGGTTTTTAAAGTCCTAAAAACTGCCTTGGA
>NW_018173121.1:0-225 GCF_001263595.1 Phalaenopsis equestris
TACATTAATTTAATAATTAATAATATATATTATACGATTACATGATATAATGTGTCTCTTTTATTATTCATGTTGTGTGCCACAATGTCGTGTAAATTATGCTTAATTAAATCAATTTTTCCTGTTGGGTTTGAATTATAAAACTACCCATTGCAAATTTTTTCTCACAACAATTTCTATCAAATTACATAACGAACTATCGCCATAGGAGCTGAATTTTTAGAA
>NW_018173122.1:0-225 GCF_001263595.1 Phalaenopsis equestris
TTTTCATCTTTCACATGTAACAAATACTTCAAGAGAGGAGGGTTTAATGAAGGGAAAATGTGAGACCTCATTATTGCCACTGGACCCATATTTATAAAGCGGCATGAAATACAAGCAAAAGAAGTGCCACATTAATCATGACCATAAAGCGTTAATGATTATTAATCGATCATCTAATGTATTTAATGCATTTATTCTTTCCCTGGCATACTTAAAAAGAGGTAA
>NW_018173123.1:0-225 GCF_001263595.1 Phalaenopsis equestris
GAAAACATTTGATTTTATATGAATGTATTTTATTATTATTAAATTTATTATGAGACAGAATATAAATTAACATGGATTAAGTATATATTATATTTATTTTAAAATAAATTAATGATAATAAAACTATTATGATTCTAATTACATAATTACACATTTACAAGTTAAAATTTATCGGAACAGTCCATGCGAATAGGGTTGTCAATTTGGTTCGTTGTTCGTGAACAG
>NW_018173124.1:0-225 GCF_001263595.1 Phalaenopsis equestris
CGTTGTAAAATCCTTACAAATATTGCAAAGTAACAGGGTACCAAATTGTGTAACAACACCACCCCCCAAAGGTAGTGTAGTGACACGGCTTGATTATGGTTTAACAACACACTCCAAGTACAATGGAACTCCCCTCCATGACTTTTGTGACCACCTATAGCCTATGTGGCTCATAGCTCATGAGGCTTTTGATTTTGGCCCCTATGACTTATGAAAGTCATCACA
>NW_018173125.1:0-225 GCF_001263595.1 Phalaenopsis equestris
CATCTATTGCTTTCATGTTTTGAATGCAATAGTTCCACAATGCTCTACCTTTTGTAAATTAGGCAAGATGATTCGTTAGCAATAACCTAGCAAAAATAAAGTGATGTCATATCTTTAACTCGCTAGTCAACATGGAAGTGGGGAAGTTAGCTATTTTTTTATTCTTAATCTTCCACTATCCTCTTCCATCAGTAAAAAAGGCAAGCACTTCACCCAGTGATGAAT
>NW_018173126.1:0-225 GCF_001263595.1 Phalaenopsis equestris
TCTTGAAGTGAAGATGTGTGTCTCTTGGTGAAGAGGTATGTTTCTTGGTAAGGAGTTGTCTCTTCATATTTTGTGGGTTGGGGAGAGCGAGGGCGTGTTGGTAATTTATCTTTGTGTTTTTTATGTCTATATATATGTGTAACCCTTAGGTATGCAACTAAACTCCCCCTCTGAAATAGTGAAATTTGTCGCTCTGCTCCCAAGGATGTAGGCATCTTGCCGAAT
>NW_018173127.1:0-225 GCF_001263595.1 Phalaenopsis equestris
GAGAGAGATAGAGGGAGAGAGAGATAGAGGGAGAGTTACCTGTCAGCGAGGTTACCGTCTTCAAAGCCTTGCGCTTGTCTTTGTCATCGTGTAGATCCAGCCTCACTACAATTTTCTGCAAGCGTGAATAAAAAAGGCGTTAGCTTTGTTAGAAATTGCATGTTCAGATTGGCAGATAAACCGAAAGCACAAATTTTGATCATGAATATGTGTTCTCTGATTCAT
>NW_018173128.1:0-225 GCF_001263595.1 Phalaenopsis equestris
ACTTTAATAACTTAATTTTACATGATTCATCACTAGTCACTAGGTATAAACACAAGTCCATGTATCTGTTAAGTAATTTTTTTTTAACCTAGAGTATCGTCCCACATAGAAGGGAGGTAAGAAATCCCTTAAGCTTAGTTTTAGTCTACTAGTATCAAGTCTTAGTTTGGAATGTTGATAAGGTTGTTTTTCTAACAATTGCTCCTAAATATAAACCTAAATCTA
>NW_018173129.1:0-225 GCF_001263595.1 Phalaenopsis equestris
TTATCTAAGTTATTCGTCATTTTGTTCAAAATTTTTATTTAGCAATTTCATCAAATAGGAGCTCTTCAAACATTTCAAAATTTTATTTTAGGGAGACTATTTCATGCAATAGGGAGAGCTGTGGTAGATGTGCAAAAATGATAATTACTAATGAGAGTCAATGATTAAGAAGTAGCATTTAATATAGCAAAAATATCCTGCGATAAAAAAAGATAATGAATGTTT
>NW_018173130.1:0-225 GCF_001263595.1 Phalaenopsis equestris
TTGGTTGAAAAATGAGGGAGATATCAAGCTTAGAATATGAACTGTTCTCGGGATCACTCTATCTGGGACGATGACAGGAGTCATCCAATCGCACGTGTATCGGATGGACGATCGAGATCAAGTTGGAAAGTGCTTTGAAACATAAACTGTGGGTCGAGTCAGCTCTGAGGTGGACAACGGCGTCAAATGGGAGTGCGCCATGTGGAGCTTCGGAGCCGCCGTAGG
>NW_018173131.1:0-225 GCF_001263595.1 Phalaenopsis equestris
TTGGTGTTTGCATGTAAATGCCCCCATGATATTATCCCTATTGATGCGAGGTAATTTGGACTGCAGTATGCGCGAAGAGGGATTGCACACCGATGAGGTCGCCCGGAGGCTCGATTTGCCACCAGACCAGATCAAGTTTGTATTTTGCATTCCCGTAAGATTTCAAAATCAGATCTTTGTACCCTCTAATTTGCTGAAAGTATGAGGGTTTTATTGCGCAGGAAT
>NW_018173132.1:0-225 GCF_001263595.1 Phalaenopsis equestris
TTTTGTAATGGTTAAACTTATTTTGTGTGATGCACATATCAAGGAACAAATAGTTCAACACAGTGAAGGAGTAACACTTGCACTATCAAACTCGATAGTTGAATCCTAATTTAAGGGAGGATTAAACATGGATATATGTTGGTTGATTTGGCGCCAAAATTCAAAATTACAAAAAAAAAAAAAAAAAGAGCTTATGTTTGAATATTTGTAGAGTAAATTTATTTT
>NW_018173133.1:0-225 GCF_001263595.1 Phalaenopsis equestris
TCATGATACATCTAACCTGATAATCTTAAAAAAAAGCCAAATGGTTGAATTGGAGTTTCACTGCCACTCCAAATGCTCGTACTGGTGGTACATTCCACTTAGCTTGTTGTGTAGACTTCCCAGCCCCTCGTCAATCTTCATCCGTTTGTCAGTGATCCGCTCCAAAATCAGTGCTAGGAAGCCATTAAAATAAGGTTGGGCATACCTGGGCACAATTTTCTTCTC
>NW_018173134.1:0-225 GCF_001263595.1 Phalaenopsis equestris
TTATGAACATAGGAATGCTCTCTAATATTGGAAAAATTGAGAATAATTCTACTGTCATTAGGGATAAACCTTAAAAATCTCAAGCTATGGTGAGCAATATTGAAGTACAATAAATTAGAACACCATAGAGAGTATTTAATTAATTAAAAATAAAACAATCAATAACTAATTTTTATTTTTGGTCCACAACTCACTGAGCAAGAGGAAATTTTTATTTTATTTTTA
>NW_018173135.1:0-225 GCF_001263595.1 Phalaenopsis equestris
ATTATTGTAATATTGTGGTAATATCATGATATTATTAAGATAATATAAGTTAAAACAACTGGCATGAATATTATAATTTCAACATTTTAGTCGTATTTAGTTAATATTATGGTAATATTAAGATTTTATTGCTTTTTATATCATAGATTTCTGTAATGAAATGTATATAACTAAGATACGACCGCAAAGTGGAGAATACAGTAAATGAATATTTCAATCAAACCA
>NW_018173136.1:0-225 GCF_001263595.1 Phalaenopsis equestris
AATTTGAAATTTAAGATTAGTCACTTTTAAAAATATCAAAACTTTTAATATTCAATCTAGGTTCAAAAATAGTGGATTAAAAGTTTTTCTACTTTTAAATTTAGCTTGCTTCCTCTGGGATCGACACACTTACTTTGATCTTTATACTACTTTGATGACACATATACTCAGTGATTTGCCTCATTTGGTCCTTATCAAGTTTTTGGCATCATTTCGATAGAATGA
>NW_018173137.1:0-225 GCF_001263595.1 Phalaenopsis equestris
TCTCTCACACACTCTCTCTAACTCAGTGGAGGAGAGTTAAAGAGAGAGAGGTGTGAGAGATAGCGAAGTGATTGTTAAGGTGGGAGAGAGTTAATGTTAGAGAGATAATTATAAAGAGCAAGAATAGAGAAAATGAAGAGAGAGAGAGAACAATGTGATAGTAAGTGAGTGAGTGAGAAGTGAGAAAGCAAGAAAGCAAGAGTGATAGAGTGGGTGAAGAGGATG
>NW_018173138.1:0-225 GCF_001263595.1 Phalaenopsis equestris
ATTTTTGGCAAATTATTTTTATAAAATTATTATCAAAAAGTAATATTCATCAATGAATATTCATTAAAAAATACATTTAAAATTTTGATGAATTATAGCACATTTAATAGATTTTTTAATAAAAAAAAATATCATTTTTTGGTTCATTTTTATAATGTTAAAGCAAATAATTACTTCTAATTATACAAAATTAATTAAGGTTAACAGTTGAAGTATAATAATTTT
>NW_018173139.1:0-225 GCF_001263595.1 Phalaenopsis equestris
AAAAAAAAAACTCCCTTTACTTGAAGAGACACCCCCTAATAATAACCTTTGAAATCCCCAAGAGTCACTTCAAATACCCCTTCAAACATTGCCTAAATACATTTTATCTTAAAAAAAAAACCAATTGTGGCCCCTAGGCCCTAGTCTGGACGCTTAGGTGCCAACCTTCTATAAGCTTAAAATAACTGCCTGACACCTATGCGCCAGATCTTGACGCTATGGCGT
>NW_018173140.1:0-225 GCF_001263595.1 Phalaenopsis equestris
AGAATCAGATGCCATACTCTATTTAAAGTGATCTTAAAATTGATCTCAAAAGGTGAGAATAGGGTGCCATACCCAATTTAAGGTGGTATTATACTTCTCTCAAAGAGATTGGGTAGAGAATCG
The DNA here is from genome assembly GCF_001263595.1 of Phalaenopsis equestris. NCBI lineage: Eukaryota > Viridiplantae > Streptophyta > Magnoliopsida > Asparagales > Orchidaceae > Phalaenopsis > Phalaenopsis equestris. Next base: position 124 of record NW_018173140.1, read on the forward strand.
GATACCATACTCCATTGAAGGTGGCCTTAAAATGATCTCAAAAGGTGAGAATAGTGTAGAGAATTTATGGTGTTGAGCTCATAGATATGGGGAATGTGAAGA
>NW_018173141.1:0-225 GCF_001263595.1 Phalaenopsis equestris
ACTTTACATTTATTTTTTCTAATTAATTTTAACGAATCAATTTTGAGTTGAATACGAACAAAAATATGTAAATAGAGTTGAATACAAATACACTGTTCGCGAACAATTTTGAATTCTTGTCAATTTAGAACGAGTCCAATTCTGAACTAGTTCAAGAATATTAATTCAAAATTTTTAAATCCGTAAATAGTGTGAAGAAATTTAAATGAGTCGTGACTTCAAATT
>NW_018173142.1:0-225 GCF_001263595.1 Phalaenopsis equestris
GATTACTGGAACAAAAGAGGAGAGACGAAGAAACCAAATGGCAGATGGAGAGAAGCCAAAAATGTCAAAACAGAGAATCGCTGTTGGGCGAAATCCTAGCAGAGCTACCCGCCGCCGACGCCATTTTATAATCGCAACTGTTCGTTGACTCATCGTTCTCGAGGAGGAAGGGAGGGGGGATCGCATCGCTTCTTTCGCCGCCTCGTCGAGCCCCAGCCTCTCGCT
>NW_018173143.1:0-225 GCF_001263595.1 Phalaenopsis equestris
TTTTTTTTTTACCCATTTTTGAGTGGTATTAAGTGATATTTTCCTTATGTTTGCTTTTGTTTTCTTCCGGCTAGGCCGCTAATGTACCTGTGAAACAATACGAGTTTTCTGAGAAGAAGGTTCCAAATTTGCAATCTCAACTGGTATTCTCTAAATTCGACTTTAATGCCACTAGACACATATTTTGTTGTGATGGAAATTTTTATCCTTCTCTTCTACAAGGGC
>NW_018173144.1:0-225 GCF_001263595.1 Phalaenopsis equestris
CCTGAGGATTTTTCTCCACTTACGAGCATACATCCTTATCGATCTGCTCTCTTGGGGGCCCCCTATTGAATGGAATCAAGTTTGTGTGTCTCGCATATGCTACTGATTACTCCAAAAGTAATCCATAGTCGGCTCAAACTGATCTGAAGTGGGTAGCCTGAACCTCCTGAACGGTGGTGGCACTGGTGGTAACGTATTGATAGTAATATCCTGAAACGCTCTCTG
>NW_018173145.1:0-225 GCF_001263595.1 Phalaenopsis equestris
TAATAATAATAATAATAATAAGATTTACCTATGTTCTAAGAGATTAGGGCAGAGAGGTCTTACAATACTTAAATGATGACAAGCCTTAATAATTATGCATAAATTATAACAATCTATTATTTGAATTCCTTAACAAAGTTTGAAAGCCTTCATCATTAGCATATCACCATTCTTGAAGCTCTATCTCTTTATAATTAAATGTGGTAACTATCATCTAGTTATGAT
>NW_018173146.1:0-225 GCF_001263595.1 Phalaenopsis equestris
TACATAAGAATTGAGCGGTATGTATGTAAATCTTTTTACTACTAATTATTTAAGTTTAGGAGGGGCGCCTCTATTTTCATCATTTGGGGCTTGCAAAATTATAAAAATGTACGACACAAACGTCGTGGCTGTGGCGGTCTATCTGATCCGTCGTCTGCACGTGCGATCACTGCACGTAAACAAGTAATGAAGATTTAAATCCAACAACAGTTTTTTTTTTTTTTT
>NW_018173147.1:0-225 GCF_001263595.1 Phalaenopsis equestris
AATGAAATTATTACAAGTTTACCATTCTTGATATCATGAAAGCAGAAACCTGTATTGAATCAGATATGAATGAAGGTATTACTTCTAACAAACTCCCGTCTTCCGCGTAGCATAGAGAATTTATCACTAAGGCTAGAATAATCAGGTTAAATTTTACTCATCAGTAGAAGCAAAGTCTGTAAGTCCCGCTTTTTCTCGCTGTTGCAGCTTATTGAATAATCTGCT
>NW_018173148.1:0-225 GCF_001263595.1 Phalaenopsis equestris
AATTATTTTAAATTAATTATATGTCGAACACGATCGAACACATCACTGTTGGTGTTTAGTTCGTTTATGAACCGAACGAAAAAAATTGTGTGTTCGTCTCGTTTGCTTATCGAAGGAATCGAACACGAACTGTCTGGCGAGCCGAACACGAAGAGTTCGCGAACAACGAGCTTTTTTGAAAGCCCTACCTGCAATGCTCTATGGCCAAAATGTTGGCCTTTAAAA
>NW_018173149.1:0-225 GCF_001263595.1 Phalaenopsis equestris
TATTACATCCAGATTCCAGACGCAAATTTTCTGTCCGAAGTCTAGTGGGAGTATGCCACGAGGCAAGTGGGCTCTATCCTTATAAAAAACATACGCAATCAGTGTATTACAGTAGAACCCACTTGTCATGTGGTAAGTGCCGACTCTGAATTCTAATGTCCTAATGGAATAATCGCTCCCGTTTTAAATGTAAGTAGTGGTGACTACTTTTTCTGATTAATAAAG